>NW_027590586.1:0-247488 GCF_964213995.1 Mustelus asterias
CACACACACTCTCTAATCACACACACACTCTCTAATCACACACGACCCCCCACACACGCACACTTACACACCAACCCCCCCACACACACACACCCTTACACACCGACCCCCCCCAATGCCACACACCCTTACACACCGACCCACCCAGACACATACCCTTACACACCGACCCCCCCCACACACACACCCTTACACACCGAACCCACCACACACCCTTACACACCGACCCACCCACACACACACCCTTACACACCGACCCACCCACACACACAACCTTACACACCGACCCCCCCCCCACACACACACCCTTACACACCGACCCCCCCCCACACACACCCTTACACACCGACCCCCCCCCACACACACCCTTACACACCGAACCCCCCACACACACACACCCTTACACACCGACCACCCCCCCCACACACACCCTTACACACCGACCCCCCCCCACACACACCCTTACACACCGACCCCCCCCACACACACCCTTACACACCAAACCCTCCACACACACACCCTTACACACCGACCACCCCCCACACACACACCCTTACACACCGACCCCCCCCCACACACACACCCTTACACACCGAACCCCCCACACACACACCCTTACACACCGACCCCCCCACAAACACACCCTTACACACCGAACACCCCCCACACACACACCCTTACACACCGACCCCCCCACACACACACCCTTACACACTGACCCCCCCACACACACACCCTTACACACCGACCCCCACACACACACAACCTTACACACCGACCCCCCCCACACACACACCCTTACACACTGACCCCCCCCACACACACACACCCTTACACACCGACCCCCCCACACACACACCCTTACACACCGACCCACCCACACACACACACCCTTACACACCGACCCCCCCACAGACACACCCTTACACACTGACCCTCCCCCACACACACACCCTTACACACCGACCCCCCCACACACACCCTTACACACCGACCCCCACACACACACAACCTTACACACCGACCCACCCACACACACACACCCTTACACACCGACCCCCCCCACACACACAACCTTACACACCGACCCCCCCACACACACCCTTACACACCGACCCCCCCCACACACACCCTTACACTCCGACCCCCCCACACACACCCTTACACACCGACCCACCCCCCACACACACCCTTACACACCGACCCCCCCACACACACACTTACACACCGACTCCCCCCACACACACCCTTACACACCAACCCCCCCCACACACCCTTACACACCGGCCCCCCCCACACACACCCTTACACACCGACCCCCCCCACACACACACACCCTTACACACCGACCCCCCCACACACACACCCTTACACACCGACCCCCCCACACACACACCCATACACACCGACCCCACCACACACACACCCTTACACACCGACCCACCCACAAGCACACCCTTACACACCGACCCCCCCACACACACACCCTTACACACCGACCCCCCCCACACACACCCTTACACACCGACCCACCCCACACACACACCCTTACACACCGACCCCCCCACACACACACCCTTACACACCGATCCCCCCACACACCGACCCCCCCACACACACACCCTTACACACCGATCCCCCCACACACCGACCCCCCCACACACACCCTTACACACTGACCCACCCACACACACACACCCTTACACACCGACCCCCCACACACACACCCTTACACACCGACCACCCCACACACACCTTTACACACCGACCCCCCCCCACACACACCCTTACACACCGAGCCCCCCACACACACACCCTTACACACCGACCCACCCACAAGCACACCCTTACACACCGACCCCCCACAAGCACACCCTTACACACCGACCCCCCCACACACACACCCTTACACACCTACCCCCCCCACACACACACCCTTACACACCGACCCCCCCGCACACACACCCTTACACACCGACCCCCCCACACACACACCCTTACACACCGACCCCCCACAAGCACACCCTTACACACCGACCCCCCCACACACACACACCCTTACACACCGACCCCACCACACACACACACCCTTACACACCGACCCACCCACAAGCACACCCTTACACACCGACCCCCCCACACACACACCCTTACACACCTACCCCCCCCACACACATACCCATACACACCGACCCCCCCACACACACACCCTTACACACCGACCCCCCACACACACACACACACCCTTACACACCGACCCCCCCCTACACTCACACCCTTACACACCGACCCCCCCACACACACACCCTTACACACCGAACCCCCCCCCACACACACCCTTACACACCGAACCCCCCACACACACACCCTTACACACCGACCCCCCCACACACACACACCCTTACACACCGACCCACCCACACTCACATACCCTTACACACCGACCCACCCACACACACACACCGATCCCCCCACACACACCCTTACACACCGACCCACCCACACACACACACCCTTACACACCGACCCCCCCACACACACACCCTTACACACCGACCACACACACACACCCTTACACACCGACCCTCCCCCACACACACACCCCTTACACACCGACCCCCCCACAAACCCTTACACACCGACCCCCGCCCACACACACACCCTTACACACCGACCCCCCCCACACACACCCTTACACACCGACCCCCCCCACACACACCCTTACACACCAACCCCCCCACACACACCCTTACACACCAACCCCCCCCACACACACCCTTACACACCGACCCACCCCCCACACACCCTTACACACCGACACCCCCCACACACACCCTTACACACCGACCCCCCCACACACACACTTACACACCGACCCCCCCACACACACACCCTGACACACCGACCCACCCCACACACACCCGTACACACCGACCCCCCCACAAACACACCCTTACACACCGAACCCCCCCCACACACACACCCTTACACACCGAACCCCCCACACACACACCCTTACACTCCGACCCCCCCACACACACACACCCTTACACACCGACCCACCCACACACACACACCCTTACACACCGACCCCCCCACACACACACCCTTACACACCGACCCCCCCACACACACACCCTTACACACCGACCCCCACACACACATACCCTTACACACCGACCCACCCACACACACACCCTTACACACTGACCCTCCCCCACACACACACCCTTTCACACCGACCCCCCCCACAAACCCTTACACACCGACCCCCCCCTCACACACACCCTTACACACCAACCCCCCCCACACACACCCTTACACACCGACCCCCCCACACACTCCCTTACACTCCGACCCCCCACACACACCCTTACACACCGACCCACCCCCACACACACCCTTACACACCGACCCCCCCCACACACACCCTTAGCACACCGACCCCCCCCACACACACCCTTACACACCAACCCCCCCACACACACCCTTACACACCGACCCACCCACACACACCCTTACACACCGACCCCCCCCACACACACCCTTACACACCGACCCCCCCACACACACACCCTTACACACCGACACCCCCACACACACACCCTTACACACCGACCCCCCCCACACACACATCCTTACACAACAACACCCCCACACACATCCTTACACACCGACCCCCCCCACACACACCCTTACACACCGACCCCCCCCACACACACACCCTTCCACACCGACCCGCTCACACACACACCCTTACACACCGACCCCCCCCACACACACCCTTACACACCGACCCCACCCCCACACACACCCTTACACACCGACCCCACCACACACACACCCTTACACACCGACCCCACCCCACACACACCCTTACACACCGACACCCCCCACACACACCCTTACACACCGTCCCCCCCACACACACCATTACACAGCGACCCCCCCACACACACACCTTTACACACCGACCCCCCCGCACACACACCCTTACACACCGACCCCCCCCCACACACACCCTTACACACCGACCCACCCACACACACCCTTCCACACCGACACCCCCCACACACACCCTTACACACCGACCCCCCCACACACACCCTTCCACACCGACCCACCCACACACACCCTTCCACACCGACCCCCCACACACACACCCTTACACACCGACCCCCCCGCACACACACCCTTCCACACCGACACCCCCCACACACACCCTTACACACCGAGCCACCCACACACATATCCTTACACACCGACCCCCCCCCCCCACACACACACCCTTACACACCGACCCCCCCCACACACACACCCTTACACACCGACCCACCCACACACACACACCCTTACACACCGACCCACCCACAAACACACCCTTACACACCGACCGCCCCCACACACACACCCTTACACACCGACCACCCCCACACACACACCCTTACACACCGACCCCCCCACACACACACCCTTACACACCGACCCCCCACACACACACCCTTACACACCGACCCCCCCCACACACACACCCTTACACACCGACCCCCACACACACATACCCTTACACACCGACCCACCCACACACACACACCCTTACACACCGACCCCCCCCACACACACACCCTTACACACTGACCCTCCCCCACACACACACCCTTTCACACCGACCCCCCCCACAAACCCTTACACACCGACCCCCCCCTCACACACACCCTTACACACCAACCCCCCCCACACACACCCTTACACACCGACCCCCCCACACACTCCCTTACACTCCGACCCCCCACACACACCCTTACACACCGACCCACCCCCACACACACCCTTACACACCGACCCCCCCGACACACACCCTTACACACCGACCCCCCCCCACACACACCCTTACACACCGACCCCCCCCACACACACCCTTACACACCGACCCACTCACACACACCCTTACACACCGACCCCCCCCACACACACCCTTACACACCGACCCCCCCACACACACACCCTTACACACCGACACCCCCACACACACACCCTTACACACCGACCCCCCCCACACACACATCCTTACACAACAACACCCACACACACATCCTTACACACCGACCCCCCCACACACACCCTTACACACCGACCCCCCCCACACACACACCCTTCCACACCGACCCGCTCACACACACACCCTTACACACCGACCCCACCACACACACACCCTTACACACCGACCCCCCCCACACACACCCTTACACACCGACCCCACCCCCACACACACCCTTACACACCGACCCCACCACACACACACCCTTACACACCGACCCCACCCCACACACACCCTTACACAGCGACACCCCCCACACACACCCTTACACACCGTCCCCCCCCACACACACCATTACACAGCGACCCCCCACACACACACCTTTACACACCGACCACCCCGCACACACACACCCTTACACACCGACCCCCCCGCACACACACCCTTACACACCGACCCCCCACACACACACCCTTACACACCGACCCCCCCACACACACCCTTCCACACCGACCCACCCACACACACCCTTCCACACCGACCCCCCCACACACACACCCTTACACACCGACCCCCCCGCACACACACCCTTCCACACCGACACCCCCCACACACACCCTTACACACCGAGCCACCCACACACATATCCTTACACACCGACCCCCCCCCACACACACACCCTTACACACCGACCCCCCCCACACACACACCCTTACACACCGACCCACCCACACACACACACCCTTACACACCGACCCACCCACAAACACACCCTTACACACCGACCGCCCCCACACACACACCCTTACACACCGACCACCCCCACACACACACCCTTACACACCGACCCCCCCACACACACACCCTTACACACCGACCCCCCCACACACACACACCCTTACACACCGACCCCCCCTACACACACACCCTTACACACCGCCCCCCCCACACACACAACCTTACACACCGACCCCCCCCACACACACACCCTTACACACCGACCCCCACACACACACACCCTTACACACCGACCCCCCCACACACACAACCTTACACACCGACCCCCCCCACACACACACCCTTACACACCGACCCCCCCACACACACACCCTTACACACTGACCCTCCCCCACACACACACCCTTACACACCGACCCCCCCCACAAACGCTTACACACCGACCCCCCCCACACACACACCCTTACACACCAACCCCCCCCACACACACCCTTACACACCGACCCCCCCCACACACTCCCTTACACTCCGACACCCCCACACACACCCTTACACACCGACCCACCCCCCACACACACCCTTACACACCGACCCCCCGCACACACACCCTTACACACCAACCCCCCCCACACACACCCTTACACACCAACCCCCCCCACACACACCCTTACACACCAACCCCCCCCCACACACACCCTTACACACCGACCCCCCCACACACACCCTTACACACCGACCCCACTCCCACACACCCTTACACACCGACCCCCCCACACACACACCCTTACAACCGACCCCCCCACACACACACACCCTTACACACCGACCCCCCCACACACACACCCTTACACACCGACCCCCCCACACACACACCCTTACACACCGACCCCCCCACACACACACACCTTTACACACCGACCCACCCACAAACACACCCTTACACACCGACCGCCCCCACACACACACCCTTACACACCGACCACCCCCACACACACACCCTTACACACCGACCCCCCCACACACACACCCTTACACACCGACCCCCCCACACACACACACCCTTACACACCGACCCCCCCTACACACACACCCTTACACACCGCCCCCCCCACACACACAACCTTACACACCGACCCCCCCCACACACACACCCTTACACACCGACCCCCACACACACACACCCTTACACACCGACCCCCCCACACACACAACCTTACACACCGACCCCCCCCACACACACACCCTTACACACCGACCCCCCCACACACACACCCTTACACACTGACCCTCCCCCACACACACACCCTTACACACCGACCCCCCCCACAAACGCTTACACACCGACCCCCCCCACACACACACCCTTACACACCAACCCCCCCCACACACACCCTTACACACCGACCCCCCCACACACTCCCTTACACTCCGACACCCCCACACACACCCTTACACACCGACCCACCCCCCACACACACCCTTACACACCGACCCCCCGCACACACACCCTTACACACCAACCCCCCCCACACACACCCTTACACACCAACCCCCCCCACACACACCCTTACACACCAACCCCCCCCCACACACACCCTTACACACCGACCCCCCCACACACACCCTTACACACCGACCCCACTCCCACACACCCTTACACACCGACCCCCCCACACACACACCCTTACAACCGACCCCCCCCACACACACACACCCTTACACACCGACCCCCCCACACACACACCCTTACACACCGACCCCCCCACACACACACACCTTTACACACCGACCCACCCCACACACACCCTTACACACCGACCCCCCCACACACACACACCTTTACACACCGACCCACCCCACACACACCCTTACACACCGACCCCCCCCACACACACCCTTACACACCGACCCACCCAGACACATACCCTTACACACCGACCCCCCCCAACACACACACCCTTACACACCGACCCCAACACACACACCCTTACACACTGACCCACCCACACACACACCCTTACACACCGACACCCCCACACACACACCCTTACACACCGACCCCCCCCACAAACACCCTTACACACCGACCCCCCCACACACACACCCTTACACACCGAGCCCCCCCTACACACACACCCTTACACACCGACCCCCCCACAAACACACCCTTACACACCGAACCCCCCCCACACACACACCCTTACACACCGAACCCCCCCCACACACACCCTTACACTCCGACCCCCCCACACACACACACCCTTACACACCAATCCCCGCACACACACCCTTACACACCGACCCCCCCACACACACACCCTTACACACCGACCCCCCCCACACACACACCCTTACACACCGACCCCCACACACACACACCCTTACACACCGACACCCCACACACACACCCTTACACACTGACCCTCCCCCACACACACACCCTTACACACCGACCCCCCCCCACAAACCCTTACACACCGACCCCCCCACACACACACCCTTACACACCAACCCCCCCCACACACACCCTTACACACCGACCCCCCCACACACACCCTTACACACCGACCCCCCCACACACACCCTTACACTCCGACCCCCCCACACACACCCTTACACACCGACCCACCCCCCACACACACCCTTACACACCGACCCCCCCCACACACACCCTTACACACCGACCCCCCCACACACACCCTTACACACCAACCCCCCCCCCACACACACCCTTACACACCGACCCCCCCCACACACACCCTTACACACCGACCCCCCCACACACACACCCTTACACACCGACCCACCCACACACACCCTTACACACCGACCCCACCACACACACACCCTTACACAACGACACCCCCACACACACCCTTACACACCGACCCCCCCCACACACACCCTTACACACCGACCCCCCCACACACACCCTTACACACCGACCCCCCCCACACACACCCTTACACACCGACCCACCCACACACACCCTTACAGACCGACCCCCCTCACACACACCCTTACACACCGACCCCCCCCACACACACCCTTACACACCGACCCCCCCCCACACACACACCCTTACACACCGACCCCCCCACACACACACCCTTACACACCGACCCCCCACACACACACACCCTTACACACCGACCCCCCACACACACACACCCTTACACACCGACCCGCTCACACACACACCCTTCCACACCGACCCCCCCACACACACACCCTTACACACCGACCCCCCTGACACACACCCTTACACACCGACCCCACCCCCACACACACCCTTACACACCGACCCCACCACACACACACCCTTACACACCGACCCTGCCACACACACACCCTTACACACCGACCCCCCCACACACACACCCTTACACACCGACCCCCCCCACACACACACCCTTACACACCGAACCCCCCCCACACACACACCCTTACACACCGACCCACCCACACACACACACCCTTACACACCGATCCCCCCACACACACCTTTACACACCGACCCCCCCCCCCACACACACCGACCCCCCCCACACACACACCCTTACACACCGACCCCCACACACACACACCCTTACACACCGACCCACCCACACACACCCTTACACACCGACCCCCCCACACACACACCCTTACACACCGACCCACACACAGACACACCCTTACACACCTACCCCCACACACACACAATCTTACACACCGACCCCCCCACACACACACGCTCTTACACACCGACCCCCCACACTCACACCCTTACACACCGACCCCCCCACACACACACTCTTACACACCGACCCCCGCCACACACACACCCTTACACACCGACCCCCCCACAAACCCTTACACACCGACCCCCCCACAAACCCTTACACACCGACCCCCCCACAAACCTTTACACACCGACCCCCCACAAACCCTTACACACCGACCTCCCCACACACACCCTGACACACCGACCCCCACCACAAACACACCCTTACACACCGACCCCCCCACACACACACCCTTACACACCGACCCCCCCCCACACACACACCCTTACACACCGACCCCCCCCCCACACACACCCTTACACACCGACCCTCCCACACACACTCTTACACACCGACCCACCCACACACACACCCTTACACACCGACCCCCCCCACAAACCCTTACACACCGACCCCCCCACACACACACTCTTACACACCGACCCCCCCACACACACCCTTACACACCGACCCCCCCCACACACACCCTTACACACCGACCCCCCCCACACACACACACCCTTACACACCGACCCCCCAAAAACCCTTACACACCGACCACCCCACAAACCCTTAGACACCGACCCCCCCACAAACCCTTACACACCGACCCCCCTCCCACACACCCTTACACACCGACCCCCCTCCCACACACCCTTACACACCGACCTCCCCACACACACCCTGACACACCGACCCCCCCACACACACCCTTACACACCGACCCCCCCCACACACACCCTTACACACCGACCCCCCCACACACACACCCTTACACACCGACCCCCCACACACACACACCCTTACACACCGACCCCCCCCCACACACACTCTTACACACCAACCCACCCACACACACACCCTTACACACCGACCCCCCCCACAAACCCTTACACACCGACCCCCACACACACACACCCTTACACACCGACCCCCCCCACAAACCCTTACACACCGACCCACCCACACACACACCCTTACACACCGACCCCCCCCACAAACCCTTACACACCGACCCCCCCCACAAACCCTTACACACCGACCCCCACACACACACACCCTTACTCACCGACCCCCGCCACACACACCCTTACGCACCGACCCCCCCCTCACACACACCCTTACACACCGACCCCCCCACACACACACCCTTACACACCGACCCCCCCACACACACACACCCTTACACACCGACCCCCCCACAAACCCTTACACACCGACCCCCCACCCACACACCCTTACACACCGACCCCCCCCACACACCTTTACACACCGACCCCACCCCCACACACACCCTTACACACCGACCCCGCCACACACACACCCTTACACACCGACCCTGCCCCACACACACCCTTACACACCGACCCCCCCACACACACCCTTACACACCGACCCCCCCCCACACACACACCCTTACACACCGACCCCCCCCACACACACCCTTACACACCGACCCCCCCGCACACACACCTTTACACACCGACCCCCCCGCACACACACACCCTTACACACCGACCCCCTCGCGCACACACACCCTTACACACCGACCCACCCCACACACACACCCTTACACACCGACCCACCCCACACACACCCTTACACACGGACACCCCCCACACACACCCTTACACACCGACCCACCCACACACATACCCTGGCCTTACACACCGACCACACCCCACACACACACCCTTACACACCGACCCCACCACACACACACACCCTTACACACCGACTCACCCACAAACACACCCTTACACACCGACCCCCGCCCACACACACACCCTTACACACCGACCCCCCCCACACACACACCCTTACACACCGACCCCCCCGCACACACACCTTTGCACACCGACCCCCCCGCACACACACACCCTTACACACCGACCCCCTCGCGCACACACACCCTTACTCACCGACCCACCCCACACACACACCCTTACACACCGACCCACCCCACACACACCCTTACACACCGACACCCCCCACACACACCCTTACACACCGACCCACCCACACACATACCCTTACACACCGACCACCCCCCACACACACACCCTTACACACCGACCCCACCACACACACACACCCTTACACACCGACCCACCCACAAACACATCCTTACACACCGACCCCCGCCCACACACACACCCTTACACACCGACCCCCCCCACACACACACCCTTACACACCGACCCCCCCACACACACACCCTTACACACCGACCCCCCCACACACACACACCCTTACACACCGACCCCCCCTACACACACACCCTTACACACCGACCCCCCCACACACACACCCTTACACACCGAACCCCCCCACACACACACCCTTACACACCGAACCCCCCACACACACACCCTTACACACCGACCCCCCCCCACACACACACACCCTTACACACCGACCCACCCACACACACACACCCTTACACACCGATCCCCCCACACACACCCTTACACACCGACCCCCCCCACACACACTGACCCCCCCCACACACACACCCTTACACACCGACCCCCACACACACACACCCTTACACACCGACCCACCCACACACACCCTTACACACCGACCCCCCCACACACACACCCTTACACACCGACCCACACACAGACACACCCTTACACACCTACCCCTCCACACACACACCCTTACACACCGACACCCCCACACACACACACACCCTTACACACCGACCCCCCCACACACACACGCTCTTACACACCGACCCCACACACTCACACCCTTACACACCGACCCCCCCACACACACACTCTTACACACCGACCCCCGCCACACACACACCCTTACACACCGACCCCCCCACAAACCTTTACACACCGACCCCCCCACAAACCCTTACACACCGACCCCCCCACAAACCTTTACACACTGACCCCCCACAAACCCTTACACACCGACCTCCCCACACACACCCTGACACACCGACCCCCACCACAAACAGACCCTTACACACCGACCCCCCCCACACACACCCTTACACACCGACCCCCCCACACACACACACCCTTACACACCGACCCCCCCACACACACACACCCTTACACACCGACCCCCCCCCCACACACACCCTTACACACCGACCCCCCCACACACAGCCTTACACACCGACCCACCCACACACACACCCTTACACACCGACCCCCCCCACAAGCCCTTACACACCGACCCCCCCACACACACACTCTTACACACCGACCCACCCACACACACCCTTACACACCGACCCCCCCCACACACACCCTTACACACCGACCCCCCCCCCACACACACACCCTTACACACCGACCCCCCCCCACAAACCCTTCCACACCGACCCCCCCACAAACCCTTACACACCGACCCCCCCACAAACCCTTACACACCGACCCCCCCACAAACCCTTACACACCGACCCCCCCACAAACCCTTACACACCGACCCCCCCCACAAAACCTTACACACCGACCTCCCCACACACACCCTGACACACCGACCACCCCACACACACACCCTTACACACCGACCCCCCCCACACACACACCCTTACACACCGACCCCCCCACACACACACCCTTACACACCGACCCCCCACACACACACACCCTTACACACCGACCCCCCCACACACACTCTTACACACCGACCCACCCACACACACACCCTTACACACCGACCCCCCCCACAAACCCTTACACACCGACCCCCCCACCCACACACACCCTTACACACCAACCCCCCCCTCACACACCCTTACACACCGACCCCCCCCACACACACACACCGTTACACACCGACCCACCCACACACACACCCTTACACACCGACCCCCCCACAAACCCTTACACACCGACCCCCCCCCACAAACCCTTACACACCGACCCCCCCCACAAACCCTTACACACCGACCCCCCCGCACACACACCCTTACACACCGACCCCCCCACACACACCCTTACACACCGACCCCCCCCACACACACACTCTCTCACGCACCGACCCCCCCCACACACACCCTTACACACCGACCCCCCCCCACACACACACCCTTACACACCGACCCCCCCCCACACACACACAGCCTTACACACCGACCCCCCCCTACACACACACCCTTACACACCGAACCCCCCACACACACACCCTTACACACCGACCCCCCCACACACACACACCCTTACACACCGACCCCCCCCACACACACCCTTACACACCGACCCCCCACCCCACCCTCCCCCCCCACCACACGCACCCTTACACACTGCCTCCCCACCCCACCCTCCCCCCCACCACACACACCCTTACACACCAATCCTCCACCCCCCCACACACACCTCCTGTGCTGGCTCTCTCAGAGCAACAGGGCTCTCCCCCATCACCCCTGCCCATTCTCCCTTTCCAGATCCCGATCCCAATTCCCCTTTGGGAAGCCTCGATTGAACCTGCCTCCCCCACACTCTCAGGCAGCGCCTTCCAGATCCACACCACTCGCTGCGTGAAAAACTCCCTCCCCGTGTCTCCGTCGCTTCTTTCTCCAATCACCTCCAATCTGTGTCCCCCTCTGGTTCCCCATCCTCCCGCCAATGGGAACAATTTCTCCTTCTCTACTCTGTCCCGGACCCCAATCCCCCCCCTCATGATTTTGAACCCCTCCATCAAATCTCCTCTCAACCTTCTCTTCTCCCAAGGAGAACATTCCCAACTTCTCCCAATCTATCCACGGAATTGAAATCCCCTCATCCCTGGAACCATTCTCCTCAATCTTTTCCACACTCTCTCTCTCTGTTCCCCTCTCCATGTCACCTTCTCGCTCTCTCCTTTCTCAAAACCCCTCTCTCCTTCTCTGTCATCGACCTCACTCACTCTGTCTCTCGTGTCCCCCCCCCCGTCTCTCACTCTCTCCCCCTCTCTCTCTACGCGCACCCCCCCTCTCTCTCTCTGCTCCCCCCTCTCTCTCTCTGCTCCCCCCTCTCTCTCTCTGCTCCCCCCTCTCTCTCTCTCTGCTCCCCCCCCTCTCTCTCTCTGCTCCCCCCTCTCTCTCTCTCTGCTCCCCCCTCTCTCTCTGCTCCCCCTCTCTCTCTACGCGCGCCCCCCCTCTCTCTCTGCTCCCCCCCTCTCTCTCTCTGCTCCCCCCCCTCTCTCTCTGCTCCCCCCCTCTCTCTCTGCTCCCCCCCTCTCTCTCTCTCAGCTCCCCCCCTTTCTATTTCTCTCTCTGCTCCCCCCCCGTTCTTCCTCTCTCTCTCTCTGCTCCCCCCCGTTCCCCCTCTCTCTCTCTCTGCTCACGCTCTCTCTCAGCTCCCCCCTTTCTATCTCTCTTTCTCTCTCTCTGCTCCCCCCCCATTCACCCTCTCTCGCTCTGCTCCCACTCTCTCAGCTCCCCCCCTTTCTCTCTCTCTGCTCCCCCGCTCTGTTCCCCCCCTCTCTCTCTCTGCTTCCTCCCCTCTCTCCGTTTCCCCCCCCACCGCCACCCCACACTCCCCCCGCCCCCCCCCCGTCCCGCCCCCCCCCCCCCCCCCCCCCCCAGCTCTGGCTCTTCCTCTCCTGCTCTAATGTCCTTTGTTCTGATTGTGAGGCCGAGAGACAGCGGCGGACGGAGAGTGCAGAGAGCGTCTCTGCTGGGTCACGGCTCGCCTGACTCCAGAACAGCAGCATGTGTACAACCAACAGGCGGCCAGAGATCCAACAAACACCTCGTCTTTATATTGTATCTTTCCCAGAATAAATTCCCCCCGAACCAGCTGAAGAGATTCCCGGGGATGTGGGCGTCGCTGGCCGGGCCCACCATTTATCCCCCGTCCCTGATCGCCCCCTTGAGAAGGTGGTGGGTGAACCGCCATCTTGAACCCGCTGCAGTCCCGTGTGGTGTAGGTACACCCACAGCGCTGTTAGGGAGGGAGTTCCAGGATTTTGACCCCAGCCACAGTGAAGGAACGGCTGGTACATTCCCGAGTCAGGGATGAAAGGGACAGCAACAACGCGGGACATGAAACTGGGCGGAGTGGCGGGAAACAGAGAACCGTGGTTAATGGCTGCTTTTCAGACTGGAGGAAGGATTGTTGGTGCAGTTCCCCAGGGGTCGGGAGTAGGACCCTTGTTTCTTCTGATACAATAACCAATGATCTTGGCCTGCGGGACTCAATGTCAAAGCTGACGGGTGATATGAACATAGAAACATAGAAAAACTACAGCACAAACAGGCCCTTCGGCCCACAAGTTGTGCCGAACACATCCCTACCTTCTAGACCTACCTATAACCCTCCATCCTATTACGCTCCATGTACTCATCCAGGAGTCTCTTAAAAGACCCTATTGAGTTCGCCTCCACCACCACTGACGGCAGCTGATTCCACTCGCCCACCACCCTCTGTGTGAAAAACTTACCCCGAACATCTCCCCTGTACCTACCCCCCAGCACCCTAAACCTGTGTCCTCTCGTAGCAGCCATTTCCACCCTGAGAAAAAGCCTCTGAGAGTCCACCCGATCTATGCCTCTCAACATTTTATACACCTCTATTAGGTCTCCTCTCATCCTTCGTCTCTCCAAGGAGAAAAGACCGAGCTCCCTCAGCCTATCCTCATAAGGCATGCCACTCAACCCAGGCAACATCCTTGTAAATCTCCTCTGCACCCTTTCAATCTTTTCCACATCCTTCCTATAGTGAGGCGACCAGAACTGAGCACAGTACTCCAAGTGGGGTCTGACGAGGGTCTTATATAGCTGCATCATTATCCCCGGACTCCTAAACTCAATCCCTCGATTGATAAAGGCCAGCATACCATACGCCTTCTTAACCACCTCCTCCACCTGCGGGGCCGATTTCAGAGTCCTATGGACCCGGACCCCAAGGTCCTTCTGATCCTCGACAGTACTAAGAGTCTTTCCCTTTATATTGTACTCCTTCATCCCATTTGACCTACCAAAATGGACTATGACGCATTTATCTGGGTTGAAGTCCATCTGCCACTTGTCCGCCCAGTCTTGCATCCTATCTATGTCCCTCTGTAACTTCTGACATCCCTCCAGACTATCCACAACCCCACCAACCTTCGTGTCGTCGGCAAACTTACCAACCCATCCCTCCGCTTCCTCATCCTGGTCATTTATGAAAATGACAAACAGCAAGGGTCCCAGAACAGATCCCTGGGGCACACCACTGGTGACCGACCTCCATTTAGAAAAAGACCCATCTATACCCACTCTCTGCCTCCTTTGGGCAAGCCAGTTCTGGATCCACCGGGCAGCAGCCCCTTGGATCCCATGCCCTCTCATTTTTTCTAGAAGCCTTGCATGGGGGACCTTATCGAACGCCTTGCTAAAATCCATATAAACCACATCTACCGCCTTCCCTTCGTCAATGTGTTTCGTCACATTTTCGAAGAACTCCACCAGGCTCGTAAGGCACGATCTGCCCTTGACAAAGTCATGCTGAGTATTCTTGAGCATACTAAACCTCTCTAAATGCTCATATATCCTGTCCCTCAGGATTTTCTCCATCAGCTTACCAACCACTGAGGTTAGACTCACCGGTTGGTAATTACCTGGGCTATCCCTATTCCCCTTCTTGAAAATAGGAACCACATCCGCAATCCTCCAATCCTCCGGCACCTCTCTCGTCTCCATCGACGACGCAAAGATCATCGCCAGAGGCTCTGCAATCTCTTCCCTCGCCTCCCACAGTAACCCGGGGTACATCCCATCCGGACCCGGCGACTTATCTATCTTGATGCCATTCAAAGATTCCAGCACAACCTCTTTCTTAAAGACCACATACTCAATCCTTTCAGTCCACCGCACGCCCGCAGTACATCCACCCAGGTCCTTCTCCTCTGTGAAGCTGAGAAGCCTTGTGAACAGTGAGGAGAAACACAGAAGGTAGGAGCAGGAGGAGGCCATTCGGCCCTTTGAGCCTGCTCCGCCATTCGTCACCATCATGGCTGATCGTCCAACCCAATATCCTGATTCCACCTTCCCCTCATATTCTTTGATCCCCTTCTCCCCATGAGCTACAGCGAACGGCTTCTTGAAAACATTCAATGCTTTGGCTCCGACTGCTTCCTGTGGCAGTGAATTCCACAGGCTGACCACTCAGTGCAGTCTAATAGAGTGTACAGTTCAGGAGTGTGTAGAACTTCAAAAGGACAAAGACAGGTTGGTGGAGGGGACAGACAAGTGGCAGAAGGAGTTCAAGGCAGGGAAATGCGAATGGACTCATTTTGGCAGGAGGAACACAGAGCGGCAATATAAAAGGGTAGAAGGGAGGGCAGGAGCAGAGGGACATGGGTGCACATCTGCATTGGTCACTGAAGGTAGCAGGACAGGCTGACAGCAGACAGTGTTCAAGGCTTTATTCACAGGGAAACAGAGTACCAGAGCCAAGAGGGTACAAGGGCAAGTCGCTTACACTGAACTTAGATCAAACCGCAGCTCAGTCACAACATGAGCGCCGCGGGCGAGCGAGCTCTCTCGAAAGGCTTCACATCCTTCCCAAAACGCAGTGTCCAGAATTGGATACAGAGCTCATGTTGTGGCTGAGCGGCTGTTTGGTACAAGTTCAGTGTAAGCAGCTGGGACCATTTCACAGAATCCTGTTCCCACATCACCCATTACTCTCTCACCCACACTGCCCCCTGTCCAACATCATTCTCAAACTCTCACCCAAGCCTTCAATTCCCTCCATGGCCTCCTTAACCCTCCCCATCTCTGTACCTCCTCCAGCCCCTACAACCCTCCCCATCTCTGTACCTCCTCCAGCCCCTACGATCCTCCCCATCTCTGTACCTCCTCCAGCCCCTACGACCCTCCCCATCTCTGTACCTCCTTCAGCCCCTACAACCCTCCCCATCTCTGTACATCCTCCAGCCCCTACAACCCTCCCCATCTCTGTACCTCCTCCAGCCCCTACAACCCTCCCCATCTCTGTACCTCCTCCAGCCCCTACAACCCTCCCTTTCTGTCAACCCCTCCAGCCCCGATAACCCTCCCCCTATCTCTGTAACCTCCTCCAGCCCCCCCATCTGTAACCTTGTCCAGCACCTACAACCCTCCCTATTTCTGTAACCTCCTCCAGGCCCTACAATCTCCCAATCTCTGTAACCCCCTCCAGCCCCTACAATCTCCCAATCTCTGTAACCTCCCCCAGCCCTGACAACCCTCCCTATCTTTGTAACTTCCTCCAACTCCTACAATCTGCCAATCTCTGTAACCTCCTCCAACCACTACATCCCTCCACATCTCCGTAACCTCCTCCAGCCCCGATAACCCTATCTCCGTAACCTCCGCCAGTCCCCGCCCCCCTCCCTATCTCTGTAACCTCCTCCAGGCTCTACGACCCTCCATATCTATGGAACTTGCTCCAGCCCTTACAACCCTCCCTATCTCTGTAACCTCCTCCAGTCACTACAACCCTCCTTAACATAGGATTTTCACAGTAACTTCATTGCAGTGTTAATGTAAGTCTACTTGTGACTAATAAATAAACATGAACCCTCCCTATCTCAGTAACATCCTCCAGCCCCTAAAGGCTCCCCATCTCTATAACCTCCTCCAACAACCGATCTGTAATCTTTTCCAGCCCCGACAACCCTCCCCATCTTTGTAACCTCCTCCAGCCCCCACGATCCGCCCAATCTCTGTAATCTCCTCCAGATCCGGCAACCCTCTCCAGCCCCTACAACCCTATCTATCTCTGTAACCTCCTCCAACGCACTACATCCCTCCCTATCTTTGTAACCTCCTCCAGCCCTCACAATCCTCCCTATCTCTGTAACCTCCTCCAGCCCCAGCAACCCTCTATATCTTTGTGACCTCGTCCAGCCTCTACAATACTCCCCATCCCCTACAACCCTCCTTATCTCTGCAACTTGCTCCAGATGCTACAACCCTCCCTATCTCTGTAACCTCCTCCAGCCCCTAGAACCCTCCCGATCTCTGTAACATCCTCCAGCCCCTACAATCCTCCCTATCGCTGTAATATCCTCCAGCCCCTACAACCCTCCCCATCTCTGTAACCTCCTCCAGCCCCCACAATCCTCCCAATCTTTATAACCTACTCCAGCCCGTATAACCCTCCCTACCTCTGTAAACTCCTCCAGTCCCCACAACCACCCCATCTATGTAACCTTCTCCAGCCCTGACAACCCTCCCTATCTCAGCAATCTCCTCTTGTGCCTATAAAACTCCCTATCACAGGATTTAGATAGTAATTTCATGGCAGTTAATGTGACTAATAAATGAACTTTACTTTAACCCTCCCTATCTCTGTAACCTCCTCCAGACCCTACAATACTGCCCATCTCAGTAAATTCCTCCAACTCCTACACGCTCCCTCTCACTGTAACCTCCACCAGCCCCAAAAAGCCTCCCCATCTCTGTAACCTCTCACAACTCCCACGATCCTCCCCATCTCTGTAACCTCCTCTTGACGCTACAACCCTACCCATCACAGGATTTTGACAGTAACTTCATGGAAGCCTACTTGCAACTAATAGACTTTACTTTAACCCTCCGACTCTGTAAGCTCCTCCAGACCCGACAACTCCCCCATCTCTATAATCTCCTCCAGCCCCGACAACTGGCCCTACCTCTGTAACCTCCTCCAGACCTTTAAACCCTCCCTGTTTCTCTAACCTCCTCCAGACCCTACAATCCTCCCTATCTTTGTAACCTCCTCCAGCCCCGACAACCCTCCCTATCTCTGTAACCTCCTCCGACCCCTACAGCCCTCCTTATCTCTGTAACCTCCTCCGACCCCTACAACCCTCCTTATCTCTGTAACCTCCTCCGACCCCTACAACCCTCGCAATCTCTGTAACCTCCTCCAGCCTCTACATCCCTTCCCATCTGTGTAACCTCCTCCAGCCCCTACAACCCTCCCTATCTCTGTAACCTCCTCCAGACCCCTACAACCCTCCCTGTTTCTCTAACCTCCTCCAGCTCCCACAATCCTCCCAATCTCTGTAACCTCCTCCAGCCCCTATAACCCTCTCAATCTCTAAAATCTCCTCCAATCCCTACAACACTCCCTAGCGCAGGATTTTGACAGTAATTTGATTGCAGTGTTAATGTAAGCCTAATTGTGATATCAATAAAACAACCTTCCCTATTGGTGATCTCCTCGAGCCCCTACAACCCTCCCCATCTCTGTAACCTCCTCCAGCCCCCCATCCGTAACCTCCTCCAGCCCCTACAACTCTCCCTATCTTTGTAACCTCCTCCAGCCACTACAACCCTCCGTATCTCTGTAACCTCATCCAACCCCTACCACCCTCCCTATCTCTGTAACCTCCTCCAGTCCCGACAACCCTCCCTATCTCTGTAACCTCCTCCAGCCCCTACAACCCTCCCTATCTCTGTAGCCTCCCCCAGCACCCCCATCTGTAACCTCCTCCAGCCCCAACAGTCCTCCCTATCTCTGTAACCTCCTCCAGCCCCTACAACCCTCCCTATCTCTGTAACCTCCTCCAAGCCCTAGAACCCTCCCCATCTCTGTAACCTCCTCCAGCCCCTACAGCCCTCCCTATCTCTGTAACCTCCTCCAGCCCCTACAACCCTCCCTATCTCTGTAACCTCCTCCAGCCCCTACAACCCTCCCCATTCTCTGTAACCTCCCCCAGCACCCCCATCTGTAACCTCCTCCAGCCCCAACAGTCCTCCCTATCTCTGTAACCTCCTCCAGCCCCTACACCCCTCCCTATCTCTGTAACCTCCTCCAAGCCCTAGAACCCTCCCTATCTCTGTAACCTCCTCCAAGCCCTAGAACCCTCCCTATCTCTGTAACCTCTTCCTGGATAGAAAACTTGTTGTGATGTGGAGATGCCAACGTTGGACTGGGGTAGAAAACTTGTTGGCAGAGAGCAAACAAATAGTAGGAATTAATGGGTGCTTTTCAAATTGGCAGCAGTAAGTAGAGGGGTGCCACAGGGATCGGTGCTGGGACCCCAGCTATTCACAATATATATTAATAGAATCATAGAATCACTGAAGGTAAGCTTGCAGGTGCAGCAGGCAGTAAAGAAGGCAGATGGCACATTGGCCATCATTGTGAGGGGTTACGACTACAGGAGCCAGGGATGTGTTGTTGCAATGATACAGGGCCTTGGTGAGGCCACACCTAGAGTGTTTTGTGTAGTTTTGGTCTCCTTTTCTGGGGAAGGATGTTCTTGCTCTCGAGGGAGCGCAGTGAAGGTTTACCAGGCTGATTCCGGGGATGGCGGGACTGATGTATGAGGAGAGATTGACTCGGTTAGGATTGTTTTCACTGGAGTTCAGACGAATGAGGGGGGGATCTCATAGCGACTTATAAAATTCTAACAGGACTAGACAGGGTAGATGCAGGGAGGATGTTCCCGATGGTGGGGAGTGTCCAGAACCAGGGGGTCACAGTCTGAGGATTCAGGGTCGACCATTTAGGACGGAGATGAGGAGACTTTTCTTCACCCAGAGAGTGGTGAGCCTGTGGAATTCACTAACACAGGAAGCAGTTGATGCCAAAACATTGAATGTATTCAAGAGGCGGCTGGATATAGCACTTGGGATGAATGGGATCAAAGGTTATGGGGAGAGAGCAGGATTAGGCTATTGAGTTGGACGATCGTGAATGGTGGAGCAGGCTCGAAGGGCCGAATGGCCTCCTCCTGCTCCTGTCTTCGATGTTTCTCTGTAACCTCCTCCTGCCCCTACAACCCTCCCCAACTCGGTAACCTCTTCCAGCCTCTAAAACCCTCCCCATCTCTGTGCCCTCCTCCAGTTCCTAAATCCCTCATCTCTGTAACCTCTTCCAGCCCCCCTACCTGTAACCTCTTCCAGCCCCCCCCACCTGTAACCTCTTCCAGCCCCCCCCACCTGTAACCTCCTCCAGCCCCCCCACCTGTAACCTCCTCCGAGCCCCCCCACCTGTAACCTCCTCCAGCCTCCCCATGTGTAACCTCCTCTAGCCCCCCCCACCTGTAACCTCCTCCAGCCCCCCCCCACCTGTAACCTCCTCCAGCCCCCCCCACCTGTAGCCTCCTCCAGCCCCCCCCCCACCTGTAGCCTCCTCCAGCCCCCCCACCTGTAACCTCCTCCAGCCCCCCCCACCTGTAACCTCCTCCAGCCCTCCCACCACCTGTAACCTCCTCCAGCCCTCCCACCACCTGTAACCTCCTTCAGCACCCCCCCACCTGTAACCTCCTCCAGCCTCCCCACGTGTAACCTCCTTCAGCCCCCCCCCACCTGTAACCTCCTCCAGCACCCCCCACCTGTAACCTCCTCCAGCACCCCCCACCTGTAACCTCCTCCAGCACCCCCCACCTGTAACCTCCTCCAGCACCCCCTCACCTGTAACCTCCTCCAGCCCCCCCACCTGTAACCTCCTCCAGCACCCCCCCACCTGTAACCTCCTCCAGCCCCCACAATCCTCCCTCTGTAGCCTACTTCAGCCCCTACAACCCTCCCCATCTCTGTAACCTCCTTCAGCCCCTACAACCCTACCTATATCTCTGTAACCTTGTCCAGTCCCTCCAACCCTGCCTATCTCTGTACTCTGTAACCTCCTCCAGCCCCTACAACTCTCCCTAACCTCCTCCAGCC
Source organism: Mustelus asterias (assembly GCF_964213995.1). Taxonomy (NCBI): domain Eukaryota; kingdom Metazoa; phylum Chordata; class Chondrichthyes; order Carcharhiniformes; family Triakidae; genus Mustelus; species Mustelus asterias. The sequence goes on from NW_027590586.1 coordinate 23,126, forward strand.
CCTACACCCCTTCCTATCTCTGTAACGTCCTCCAACCCTCCGAGATCTCGGTGTTCCTCCAATTCCGGCCTCTTGAGCATCCCCCGATTCCCATCACTGTTGGCCGTGCCTTTAGCTGTCTGGGGGGGGTGGGGGGGTTGTAGGGGGGAACCTAAGCTCTGGAATTCCCTCCCTAAAACTCTGTGCACCCCACAATTCCTTTCAGATTTTCCCCAATATCCGACCTCTTCGACTGAGCTTCTGATCGCCTGTCCCCCAATGTCTGAAGTGGTTGCTGATCAGTGCTGCTGGCCGCCTTGGGAGACATTTTAACCTCGTTCTGGTTTGGGGGTGGGGGGGGGGGGGGGTAAATAAACATAAGTAGCTGTTGTTGGTTGGGGAAACCAAGTTGAGGATTGGCAACAATTAATTGGGGTGGGGATCGGGGAGGCGAATCTGTCTCGCAAACAAACACAGACAAGACAGAGTTATTTACAGCAGGATTAAAGGGCCGTCTGTGAAAGCAGCGGGTCTCCCCTCACACAAAGTCCCGGGGGGAGGCGGGGGGGGGGGGGGGACCTATCCGGGTGGCCAAGTGCAGAGGCTGCACACAGACAAACCAGCCTGAGCTGCCCGCAGCCCAGCCTTCGGGAGATCAGGCCCTCAGGACTTGCCAGTACCCACCCCCCCCCCCCCCCCTCCCCCCGCAGTGAGGCCTCGTCAGGCAGGCCCCAGGAACTGGAGGCAGCCACTGGGAAGCCTCTGCCCGGCCCAGTCACGTACAGAGCTGGCTGCATTTCCTGCCTTCCAGCCTGAGGCCCTTCACGGTGTGGGGCTCAAGAACAAACAGTCCCTGGACACCTCCAACCGCCCCTAACTTCACAGCACCTCCTCCGCCAGTGCCCCTATCCCACCTTCCCGTCTTGAGTTGTTTATTGTGACAGTTTTTTTAAAAAAAAGGAGTCGTTTCAAAACACATTCCTTATTACATTCAGCCCGAGATCCCAGCCGGTTACTTTAATCACTAGTTAGTTAAACCCTTTGTCTTTTATTTGTGGACTAGTTTGGGTGGCTTGGCAAGGATGCAGTAACGACGTTAAGGGGGGGAGGGGAGGGGGTTTAAAATCGAGCGAGGTGGTGGAATCAGGATTTTTTTTTTGTTTTGATGAGAGAAAAATGGAAAGCAAACTTGCGAAAGCCAAAGCCTCTGGCTCCCCCGGGAGTGTTTGGGACACCGTGCCTGGCTGCTTGGCAGGCTGGGGCAAACATAAAATGGCCACCCTGGGGTTCCAGAGCAAATACAGCACCCAGACTGTTGGGAGGGTCAGTGCTGACGTGAACCTTCCTTCATTCCCCCCACGGCCGCTCCCTCCCACAGCAATGGTTGGCAGCCCTCCTCCCACTGTGGAAACTGGATTTCAGTCAGATATATCCCCGCACCCAACCCACTCCTCGTCCGTGCTTCAAAGGTCATCTTGGGACGCGAAATGCCAACTCTAAATGCGAATTGGGAGCCAGGAGAGAGGGCCACTCGGCCCCTCAAGCCTCAATAAGAACATGGCCAATCTGATTTTACCACCCTCGATTGGGTGGCACGGTAGCACAGTGGTTAGCGCTGCTGCTTCACAGCTCCAGGGACCTGGGTTCGATTCCCGGCTTGGGTCGCAGTCTGTGTGGAGTCTGTACATTCTCCCCATGTCTGTGTGGGTTTCCTCCGGGTGCTCCGGTTTCCTCCCACAGTCCAAAGATGTGCGGGTTAGGTTGATTGGCCATGCTAAAATTGCCCCTTCGTGTCCTGAGATGCGTAGGTTAGAGGGATTAGCGGGTAAATATGTAGGGATATGGGGGTAGGGCCTGGGTGGGATTGTGGTCGGTGCAGACTCGATGGGCCAAATGGCCTCTTTCTGCACTGTAGAGTTTCTGTGATAACCTTTCACCCCCTCGTTAATCCAGACTCTATCCACTTCTGCCTTAAAAAGATTCCAAGACTCTGCTTCCCCCACCCTCTGAGTTCCAGAGACTCTAGAGGAAATATCCTCTCCACATCAGGAACTGTCCCCTTGAGTAGAGGGATCAGTAGCCGGGGAGGGATAGGTTTATTTAGAGGGGATTTGAGGAGAAACGTTTCCACCCAGAGGCTGGTGGGGAAGTGGGCGCTCGCTGCCAGAATGGGAGGCAGGGACAGGAACCCTCATCACAATTAAGCATTAAGATGCGCCACAGCGTACAAGGCTACGGAGCAAGGGCTGGAAAATGGCGGTTGAATAGATGGGTGATTGGTGGGCCGACATAGACATGACGGGCCAAAGGGTTTCTTTCTATGCTGTATGATCCGTCCTGTCAAGATTCCCCCCCCCACCCCGCCTCCAGATCTTATGACTCTTGTTTCTCATTCCACACCAGACAGGGTGGGGATTTTCCAGAACTTTCCTCGATCCAGCCCGAGTAGGCCGAGGAGAGATTTCCTTAACACTTTAGACCAACCTGGGTGTTATTTCCCTCCACACCCCGCACTCCCCAACTCTCCCCCCCCCCCCCCCAACTCTCCCCCCCTCAACTCTTCCCCCCCCCAACTCTCTCCCCACCCCCCCCAACTCTCTCCCCACCCCCCCCAACCCCCACTTACTAAGAGAGTGTCTTGCCTCTGGGAGACAGTGCATCAAATTTCAAAAGCAAATGTCTTGATGTTAAAAGCAGGGGGTGGGGTGCAAGTTGGGGGGGGGGGGGGGGGGTTGCACGAGGGAGGAGCGTGGAGATTAGGGCGGCACGGTGGCTAGCACTGCTGCCTCACAGCGCCAGGGACCCGGGTTCAATTCCGGCCTCGGGTCACTGTCTGTGTGGAGTTTGCCCATTCTCCCCGTTTCCTCCGGGTGCTCCGGTTTTCTCCCACAGTCCAAAGATGCGTAGGTTAGGTGGATTGGCCACGCTAAATTGACCCTTAGTGTCAGGGGGATTAACAGGATAAATGTGTTACAGGAGTAGGGTTTGGGTGGGATTGTGGTCGCTGCAGACTTGACGGGTCGAATGGCCTGCTTCTGCACAGTTGGGATTCTCTGATTCGGTGGGAAGGTGGTCGTAGGAGGTGACACGGGTCAGGAGGCAGCCCAGGGAGGGATTTGAATAGGAATTTTAAAATGGAGGGTGTCATCATTGGACTGGGAGTTGAGGTGAGTCAACCAGCACCCAGACAGGACTTGGTTCTGGTTAGGGTACGGGCTGTAGAGGTTCGAGAAGGGTAGACGATGGAATAAGGAGTGAGGAAGGAGTTCGGGATTGCAGCTTGAGCATATATGATGCTACTCTCATCTTGGATCGAGTCTGCCCAGCAATAATGCACACAGCTGGGGAGGTTCAGAGTGGGTAAAAAAACAATACAGATTTCAGAAAGTTCAGACTTAACGCAGACAAACCACACTTAACTCTTCTGCTAATCAAATTCTTCAACATATGAACAGGAGGAGGCCATTCAGCCCCTCTCGAGCCTGTTACACAGGAACAGGAGGAGGCCATTCAGCCCCCCTCTCAAGCCTGTTACACAGGAACAGGAGGGGGCCATTCAGCCCCTCTCGAGCCTGATCCCCCATTCAATGAGATGATGACTAATCTGTGATCTGACTCCATATCTCTGCCTATGGCTTCCCGCGCTCACTCCTGGAAGCTCAGCCTCTCGTTTAAGACCCGTGACCTCAGACTGACCAAAGCAAGGGGACCGAGCTCTCATGGATCCTCGCCCCAGTGCAGAGCGAGGGACGTAACTGGCATGAAGGGGCACCAAGGGGCGGACAGGGCAACAGCGGCGGGCCTTTCAAGGCCTGAAACCTGCCATCCGGCCAAAGCTTAGGCAACGGCCTTCCCTATGCCAACCGCCCGCGGGTGAACACGGCTCAGCCTTCGGGGTGCCAACGAGGGAACAATTTGGATGCCACGCTTGACTCTTTCTCAACTCCCCAGTTTGAAGTTGGCAGTTTAACACGATGAAGCTCACAGCTGGGAGAGGGTGGCAGCAGGCACGGGGGGGGGGGGGGGGGGGGGGGGGGGCATTTCCAGAACCCAGTCCCCCAACAATCAGAGAAAAGGGGAAAAACAGTCACCCACCCACAGGCCCGGCTATGGCGGGGGGGGGGTTGGGGGTCACAACACATTTACCATTTAATTTTGCGTGCAAATACGCAGGACTGCGCAAATAGGTCACTTTTTCAGGGGGAGGGGGGGATATAAGCAGGGTTTGTGTCAACAAAACAATCCCCCTCCCTTCCTTCCCTGTCATATATACACACCTTACCAAATAAACACCAAGGATGTGCCCGCAAAGCTGCTATCATTCTGTTTAAAAAAATATCAGGGAACAAGATTGGCAAGACACAGGAAGATGCAACCTCTTGTTTTTTGGTTCTCTTCGAGAAAAAGCAGAATGGAGGGAGGGAGAGGGAGAGGGAGGGGGAGGGGAGGGAGGGAGGTAGAAACCGAGATTAATTCTGGGGAGGAGGGGGGGCAAAGGGCGGGGGTCTTCTTCCCCCTCGTACATCCACATGTGAACTGGGATGTTTCAGGTCTCGGCAAAGACATGAGAAGTTGGAGGGGGGGGGTGATGGTGGGAGAGGGAGAAGGGAGGTTCATCCACTCTCTCTCTCTCCACCATCTCAGTTGTTTTTGCTCCTCGAGGAGTGGAGGGCTTTTTTTAAGGGGAAGGCTTCACGATTTAGCAGGCCTGTAGGCCCACACAGACACGTTGAAGTTGGGCAAATCTCCGGGGATGGGGGACGGGGGGGGGGGGGGGGGGGGGCGATGATGAGACTGTATAAACATTTGTGTGTGTTTTTTTTTATAGATAAAACTCTCCACCCGCACCTCCCCTCCCCACCCCCCCCCCCCCCCCCATGTTATTGTTAGTTCACACCAACCAGAGGAGGCCTGATCTTGCAGATCCCACTCTTCTCGGCGATGGGCCTGATCTTGGCGATGTACCCCATCGGGTCAGCGAACTCCTCCCAGCTCGGCTCGAAGACGGGGCATTCAGGCGGCGCCACAAACTCCTCGTATTCCGACATCTCCTTCCCCCAGGTTTCCCCCCCGGGGGGGCAGGGGAAAGAGGGAGGTTGGGAGGAAAAGAGGGGCGGGGAGGATAAAGGATGAGTGGCAAAGGGTTTAAAGGGCAGTTGGAATGAGGGCAGGGGTGTAGGGCAGGGGTGGTTACCGTCAACCTCACGGATACAAGAACGACAGGGGTCGGTCAGATTGCAGTGTGTAACCCACCCCACTTGAGGGTGGGGGTTCAGGGGGCCATTAGCCGGAGGATGTTGATTCCTCTCCTCTCCTCTGTCAAGTCAGCAAGTCCCACACTGGGATTGAGGATCACCTCCCACTCGGACAGGTCCTCAATTCAAGTATCCTTAAAATCTGGATTCAGATTATCCTCAATTCCAAGATTTCTCAAAGTCTGAATTTGGATTCTCGATTTGAATTACCCCCAAATACTCGATTCAGGTGAAGCACAATTCAAATTATCCTCAAATTCTGGATTCGAATTAGCCTCAAATCCTGGATTCAGATTTTCCTCAATTCGAATTAGCCTCTAATCCTGGATTCAGATTACCCTCAATTCAGGTTAGCCACAATCCTCGATTAATCTCGGTGTGAATTCTATCCTAGATTCACCTTGGTGTGAATTCTCTCCAGGATTTGGATTCTCGGTGTGAATTCTCTCCAGGATTTGGATTCTCGGTGTGAATTCTCTCCAGGATTTGGATTCTCGGTGTGAATTCTCCCCAGGATTTGGATTCTCGGTGTGAATTCTCTCCAGGATTTGGATTCTCAGTGTGAATTCTCCCCAGGATTTGGAATCTCGGTGTGAATTCTCCCCAGGATTTGGATTCTCGGTGTGAATTCTCTCCAGGATTTGGATTAATCTCAGTGTGAATTCTCTCCAGGATTTGGATCTTCCTCAGTGTGAATTCTCTCCAGGATTTGGATTTTCCTCAGTGTGAATTCTCTCCAGGATTTGGATCTTCCTCAGTGTGAATTCTCTCCAGGATTTGGATTTGGATTTTCCTCAGTGTGAATTCTCTCCAGGATTTGGATCTTCCTCAGTGTGAATTCTCTCCTGGATTTGGATTTGGATTTTCCTCAGTGTGAATTCTCTCCAGGATTTGGATCTTCCTCAGTGTGAATTCTCTCCTGGATTTGGATCTTCCTCAGTGTGAATTCTCTCCTGGATCCTCCTCAGTTTGCTGAGGGAGAAGATGACCTCCCTCCCTCACACTCAGCCACCCTGTGAGACAATGGCTGCTTCTCTCTCTCTCTGGGAGACTCTCCCTCACACTCTGAGACAAAAGCTGCTTCTGCCTTTTCTCTGCTCCAGCTTCTCTCTCTCTCTCTCCCCCTCCCCCCTCTTCCCCTTACCGCGGAACAATACCCCCTTCCCCCCCACCCCTCCAGCGGTGCTGCGCCGGACCCAGATCCGCCTCACTGCACCCCGCCACCGCCGCCGGCCGCCTCCGCCGTGCGTCAAAGAGTCCCTCTTCCCCCCGCACGTAGACAGAGGCCCAAGATGGGGGACGTCAGCAAGTCGCTCCACACGCACACAGGCAACCGCCGCGACGTGCTGACATCATCACGTCAGAGCGTCTCCACGCACATTCACCCAGACGCACCCCCACGCGCCAGGGAGACGTTGAACACAGTCCGAGACGCAACGTGCTGACGTCAGCACGTCCGAGTCGCGCCACACGCAGAACGACGCTGACGCCAACACGTCGGCGATGTCTCTCAACAAAGACTCAAGCCCTGCGCGCTGACGTCACAGAATTATGACGAGTCCCTCCTGCAACGTGCTGACGTCAGGACATCAATAAGGCGCCGCCCCACCCCATCCCGAAGCGTCATGACGTCACCGTTCCTAGCCCCGCCCCCGTCGGTATTGGCCCCCGCCCTCACGGCAGCGTCTTCAAGCGTCCACGTGACCCGCCCCGCCTGCCCCGCCTCCAGCCATGATCGACACCGCAGTTTCCCCTTCCCACCCGGGAGAATGGCGTCATCGCCCCGCCCCCCCCGTAATTGCGTCATAGCCCCGTTCCCCCCGGACCATGGCGTCATAGCCCCGCCCCCCAGGACCAGGCTTCATGACCCCGCCCCGGGACAGGGCGACATCACCCTGGCTCCGCCCTGCCCGAGCAGCACGCGGACCCCTGCACGAGGGCTCAACCGCCCCCCCTCTCCACCAGCTGAATCCGCAGCCTAATCACCGCCAACGGTCGCCTGTGACCCATTGCGCCACTGCAATCAGTTCCCTCACTTTGGCCAAACATTTTCACTTTGAACACATTTATTTCCTCAGTTTTGCTCAGGCAGTCAGCTCCCTCTTATTTCACCCTCGCGGATCTTTCAGGTCGGGTGTTGTAATGAAGGAAATGTGTTGACTCAATTTGCTGACAGGAAGTTCTTGCCAAACTCGAGGTGATAAAAAAAATCTGTGGGAGGGTCAGTGCTAAAGGAGCGCCACACTGTGGGAGGGTCAGTGCTGAGGGAGCGCCGCACTGTGGGAGGGTCAGTGCTGAGGGAGCGCCGCACTGTGGGAGGGTCAGTGCTGAGGGAGCGCCGCACTGTGGGAGGGTCAGTGCTGAGGGAGCGCCGCACTGTGGGAGGGTCAGTGCTGAGGGAGCGCTGCACTGTCTGAGGGTCAGTGCTGAGGGAGTGCCGCACTGTGGGAGGGTCAGTGCTGAGGGAGTGCCGCACTGTGGGAGGGTCAGTGCTGAGGGAGTGCCGCACTGTGGGAGGGTCAGAGCTGAGGGAGTGCCGCACTGTGGGAGGGTCAGTGCTGAGGGAGCGCCGCACTGTGGGAGGGTCAGTGCTGAGGGAGCGCCGCACTGTGGGAGGGTCAGTGCTGAGGGAGCGCCGCACTGAGGGAGGGTCAGTGCTGAGGGAGCGCCGCACTGTGGGAGGGTCAGTGCTGAGGGAGCGCCGCACTGTGGGAGGGTCAGTGCTGAGGGAGCGCCGCACTGTGGGAGGGTCAGTGCTGAGGGAGCGCCGCACTGTGGGAGGGTCAGTGCTGAGGGAGCGCCGCACTGTGGGAGGGTCAGTGCTGAGGGAGCGCCGCACTGTGGGAGGGTCAGTGCTGAGGGAGCGCCGCACTGTGGGAGGGTCAGTGCTGAGGGAGCGCCGCACTGTGGGAGGGTCAGTGCTGAGGGAGCGCCGCACTGTGGGAGGGTCAGTGCTGAGGGAGCGCCGCACTGTGGGAGGGTCAGTGCTAAAGGAGTGCCACACTGTGGGAGGGTCAGTGCTAAAGGAGTGTCGCACTGTGGGAGGGTCAGTGCTGAGGGAGCGCTGCACTGTCTGAGGGTCAGTGCTGAGGGAGTGCCGCACTGTGGGAGGGTCAGTGCTGAGGGAGTGCCGCACTGTGGGAGGGTCAGTGCTGAAGGAGCGCTGCATTGTGGGAGGGTCAGTGCTGAGGCAGCGCCGCACTGTGGGAGGGTCGGTGCTGAGGGAGCGCCGCACTGTGGGAGGATCAGTGCTGAGGGCGCGCCGCACTGTGGGAGGGTCAGTGCTGAGGGAGCGCCGCACTGTGGGAGGGTCAGTGCTGAGGGAGCGCCGCACTGAGGGAGGATCAGTGCTGAGGGAGCGCCGCACTGTGGGAGGGTCAGTGCTGAGGGAGCGCTGCACTGTGGGAGGGTCAGTGCTGAGGGAGCGCCGCACTGTGGGAGGGTCAGTGCTGAGGGAGCGCCGCACTGTGGGAGGGTCAGTGCTGAGGGAGCGCCGCACTGTGGGAGGGTCGGTGCTCGGGACGAGACATTAATCCCTCTGCCCCCTGACGTTTACAAATAATGTCCCACAGCCACTGGTGGAAGAAGTCAGTGGGAGTTATGGGGGGAGGAGGGAATTCACCCCTGTGTCCAGGGACCCATATTTATCCCTCAACACTCTGAAATCTGACGCTCTGGGCCATTCTCACGTTGGCCGTTCATGGCAGCTTGCTGTGCCCAAATCGGCTGTCGTGCCTCCTGCATCACAAGAGTGACCACTCTTCCAAACACCGCCATTTACTATGAGGTGCCTTGGGACAACCTGGAGTGGCAGAAGATGCCAGAGGATAAGGTAACCTTTAATGGCAGTCTTACTGAGGTCTAACGTGAATTCTTTGTGATCTCCTCCAGGTTCAAACCCTCTTCCGAACAAATCTAATAATGGAGTCAGCAGTCGGTGCAGCAGCGATGAGGAAGGCAGGCAGTGCGAGGGGAGGACACAGGTCTTCCTGCAGTCCTACAGGTGGGACCACATCTGGACTAACTGTAACAGATGCAAAATATTGCGGATGCTGGAAGTCCGAAATTAGAACGGAAAATGCCAGATAAACTCCAGGGGTCAGGCAACATCTGTGAAGAGAGAAACATTTCCAGTCTGTATGATTCTTTTGTACAGAACTGGAGAAGGATAGATTAAATTGTCAGAGAGAGAGGTGGGGCAGATTGGAAAGTCAGTGATGAGGTCCGAGTTAAGGAGAGAGTGACAAAGATGTCATGGACATAAAGACAAAGGCAGGTGTTAATGGCACCGTTGGGGTCAGAAGGGTGTCAATAGCGGCATGAAGGGGGGCAAGCGAAGGGAACCTTTTGCCCTATTAACACACTTCGCTCTTTGTTGGCACCATTCTCTCGAAGAGAGATAGTCTGTTTCCCTCTCCACAGATGCTGTATGAGGAAAATGCTGGGGGGGGGGGGGGGGGGGGGGGCGGAGGGGGGGGGTAGGTGGGGGGGGGGGGGGGGGCGGCGGATAGGGGGAGGGTGGTGGTGGTTCAGGAACCAGGAGATCCTGAAAGTGGAAAGGATTGGAAAATCCTGCCTATAGGTTTTAGTAATTGATATTTGTGGGTGCTGGGAATAAGCTTGCTTGAAGTTTTCAGCTTAATTTAAATTTTCAACATACATCAGGGAATCATAGAATCTCTACAGTGCGGAAGGCCATTCAGCCCATCAAGTATGCACCGACTCTCTCCAATAGAGCATCTTACCCAGACGCTATCCTCATAACCCAATGTATTTACATCACTAAACTACACATCTTTGGACACTAAGGGGCAATTTAGCATGGCCAATCCACCTAACCTGCACATCTTTGGACTCTAAGGAGCAATTTACCATGGCCTATTCACCTAACCTGCACTTCTTTGGACACTAAGGAGCAATTTAGCACGGCCAATCCACCTAACCTGCGCATCTTTGGAATGTGGGAGGAAACCAGAGCAGCCGGAGGAAACCCACGCAGACACGAGGAGAAGGTGCAAATTCCATTCAGACAGCGACCTGGAATCAAACCCGGGTCCCTGGTGCTGTGAGGGAGAACTTCAAAAGATGCTGGCATTTCCATGAGGTTCCATGACTTTTAAAATAGGAAAATGACTCAGGGGCCCACAGTCAACAAAATCAGTTGAAGTTCAGAAGGAAAGCACTAGTGTCACAGAAACAGGCAGGACAATGCAAAAGGGGCAGTGGGCAAGTCCCATACTAAATAAAAAGGTTCCAAAAACCTGGGAGGGGCTGGAAAAAGTTCCAAGACGGGCTAAAGGTAAGGAACAAGGACAGGGATCATGAACAGATCCTATTCAGCGAAGTTAAGAGTGAGGAGCAGAGGCTCCAGGTTAAGAGACAGGGTTGCAGGGTGCAGACCTGGGATAATGTGGGCTTGAGAACAGCCAGAGATCCAAGGAGACCCAAAGGTTGGTGACTCCTTATTCCTTACAGGCCCAGGAAGCAGCGTTGTTCTGTCAGCATGATGGGTATCTGGGAGAGTGCTTGTGAGAGGCGAAGCTTGAATGCACATGATGATTCAGGGGAGGAGAGGACCATCAAGAGGAGAGATCGAAACCCTCGAGATGGATCCTTGGTGGAGACATCCAAGAGAGAACGTCATTTGGGAGAAAAATTTGAGTCATGTTCTTTGAGAGCAGAGAATGGAAACCCTCGTGTGGAAGAGAGAGGGCAGGATTTTCAGGCCCGATCCAAGGCATGTTTTCCATCAACGGAGACGGCTGGCTCATCTTTGGCCGCCGGTGGGATGTTCCGGTCCTGCTGATGTCTCCGGCATCTTGCGTGGCTCACCCATCCTGCCGCCGAGGGGGGGATTGATTGCCTTTGATAGGGCTGGAAGATCCTGCTGGCAGGAACAGCTAGAAAATCCTGCCCAGAGTTCCAGTGAGACCAGTTGGCTCACAGTTTGACAAACGTTTGAGGGGCCGGTGGGTGGGGTGAGGGGGGTGTTGATCAGAAATCCATAGAAGTTGCCTTGGGATGGCGACTACCAGTTGGTTTCAGAGTGTAGTGTATCTGACCACAGTTGGTCTATTGGCTTACCGAGACTGTGTACTTATTGAGAACATTAGAGTATGGGATAGATTTTGTAACTTGTGTTATTTTACTGATCTGTTTATATCTGGAAAGGTATAGCTGGGGTGAAGGAGTAATGTATTACAGTTCACCTTTTCTTGTTTCATTGTTTTATTAAAAGCTCCTCCACCATATCTATGGCTCTGTTCAGTAGCCGTGCTCCAAACAAAAGAATACAAGTTAGGATGTATCAAGGCGGCTTCCACCCTGGGACCTGATATATCCCAGTAGTAACACCGGCTTGGTTCATAACACTTGCATTGGAGGCCACTGGATTGGGGTCCCTGGGACGAGGGGGGGGAGGGGGGAGACGGTTCTCCTACCAGGAGAGGCTGAGTAAATCAATCCTCCATTCTCCAGCGTTTGGAAGGGCAAGAAGCGATCTCTCTGAGGCCTACAAGATTCTGAAGGGGGTTTGACGCTGAGAGACACAGGATCAGCCCAAGGTCAGCCTGTGATGGCGTTGAATAGGGCAGCAGCCTCGACGGGCTGAATGGTCCACTGCTGCTCCTATTTCTTATGTTTGCATTTGTTCTAATCACGGTCCGATGACCCTGAGATCTTGTGCTGTGAATCTGGAATAACAGTCCCTCTCCGTGAGTCAGAATCCTTCAACTTATCCTGAATGTAACTGCTGCTGATTGCTTAACCAGAACTCATGACCTTGCACTTCCGGCACATTCTGCCATAGAGCCATCCCAGATTGTGGCTATTTCAGTTTTTCTTTCTTTTTATACATTCACAGGGATGTGGGCTTCGCTCGCTGGGTCCAGCATTTGTTGCCTGTTACGTTCGTCAATGGATCCTCAGGTGGGCCTCGTAGAGTACGAGCTCCCCTATGATGCGAGTGGAGGCTCGCCAAATAGGAAAGGAGCAGCAGTGCGGGGTGGGGGAGTTGTTTAAAAGTAGCTGCTTCTACTCAAGCCGACAGTTGAAGGACTCCAGGGTGAAGAAGAAGCGGTATCTTTAGCATGTTGTAAATAAAGAGCGTTGGTGACGGCAGACTGGCCTCGGTGAGATTATTACATTGGCGACGAGGAGTAAAAACTAGTTTTCCCCCTTCCCTCTGGGCAACCGTTACCATCGAGACAAGTGATCCTCCGGTAAATAATGCCTCTTTTTGACAAACTTGAAGTCTATGATGCAAGCATAGAAGACTGGGCCCAATGTGCAGAGCGAATGCGTTTTTTCTTTGGGCTAACAAAATTGAGGGGAGCAGGAAGCAGTGTGCAGGTTGACAGCATAAAGGATCCTGACTTTCAGTATAATAAAAAGCCTGACCTACTTGGATACCCCTGACTCCAAAACTTTTCATGAATTAGTAGACTTGGTGAAAGGCTATTATGACCTTCCATAATACTCTGACAATTCCGCTTCAACACAGCAGGGCAAAACCCCTGAGGCATCTGTCACCGAATTTCTGACCAGGCTACGAAAATAGGCAGGGCACTGCGAGTTCAGGACATCCTTGAACAACATGTTACGAGATAGACTGGTCTGTGGAATTAACAACTTGACAGTCCAAAAGAAAATCATTAGCAGAACCCAGTTTTGATCTAAAGAGATAGCTCTATCATTGGAGACTGCAGAGAAAGGAGCTCAGGAACTACGGGGGATATCAGAGAGCAGTGTCCGCCGATTGTGGAGGAAGGGCAACTGAGAGCGATGGTATCAGCAAAATATCAAAGATTCCTTTACAATGGTGGAGCCCGAGCCACATCACTTGGCAGTCAAGGAAAAGCAGGGACAGCCTTCAGACTTCGAGGGAGCATATTCCAGAAGGTTGTAGATGCAGAACAGCGGATTACTACAAGTGCCGTTGAAAACCACAATGGAGACAAAAATATAAGGACAGTCAAAATGCGTGCTGTTTCAAAAAGAGGCCAAGTCCAGCACTGAACCGTACCTTGCAGGTATACCCATTGCCAGGAACAGAAACAATGCAGTTAAATTGCACCTCCATGACAAAGATTGCCCCCATAATGATGGAGTTGTTAGTAAATGGCCACCCACTAGAAAATGGAAGTGAATAGGGGACTGCTGTCTGTGTTATTGGGGAGCAGATTTATAATCGCCTCTGGGCTGATATTCAGTCTCTAAACTTAGAAGACACAAAGGCCAGGCTGGCCACTGTAATGACTTAGGAAGCCCGACTGGGAAGGAACTTAGTTTATTATAGAATGCAAAGTAAAACCACTACCGTGGTGTACACACACTAGTCCCTGGCTGGGACTACCGTTTCAGCAGGCCCAGTCCTTATACATGGTTGTGAGTTCGAGCAGATCAGCCCACTGCCTGTTACCAGGGGAACTCCTACTCATCGAGCCTCACGGGGAGATCAATCAGTGATTTCCCATGGATCTTGTGAGGATTATCACAGCCACCTACACGGGGAAACCAATAAAGGGCACCATGGTGATCCTAGTGACTTATAGGCAGCAGTCAGCTCGACTTCCACTCATCACTGTATAGATACAAAGACCTAGCCTCATGGGGAGAGATTGACTCCATCACATCAGACTGAACTGGCTGGAGATCTTCAAGCTGGGCATGGGGGGACTGTACAAAGTCATCAATAAGTACCCCAAAGTTTTCCAGGGAGGACTTGGAATAATAAGGGGAGCCAAAGCTAAGATCTACGTCGACCCTGATGCTATGCCAGTTAGAGCGAGTCAAGGCGGAAGGCAGACTTCGCGACACACGACGGCGCAGAGTCGCTGAGCAGAAACTGATAGCCAAGTTCCGCACACACGAGGACGGCCTCAACCGGGATATTGGGTTCATGTCACACTATCTGTAACCCCCACAGTTGCCTGGACCTGCCGAGTTTCACTGGCTGTCTTGTCTGGAGACAATACACATCTTTTTAGCCTGTCTTGATGCTCTCTCCACTCACATTGTTTTGTTTCTGAAAGACTTGATTAGTTGTAAGTATTCGCATTCCAACCATTATTCATGTAAATTGAGTCTGTGTCTTTATATGCCCTGTTTGTGAAGAGAATTCCCACTCACCTGAAGAAGGGGCTTGGAGCTCCGAAAGCTTGTGTGGCTTTTGCTACCAAATAAACCTGTTGGACTTTAACCTGGTGTTGTTAAACTTCTTACTGAGTTAGAGCGAGGCCAGTTCCATACTCCCTATTGGAAAAGGTAGAGTCGGAACCTGCAACACCTGGAAAAGCTGGGCATAATAAGACCCGTACAGTTTGCAGAGTGGGCTGCACCTGTTGTTCCTGTCCTCAAGCCAGATAAGTCAGTTTGACTTTGTGGAGACTCTAAGCTTAAGATCAATACGGTTTCTAAACTTGACAAATACCCCATGCCCCGGATTGAAGACCTGTATGGCAGATTAGCTGGTAACCAAGCATTTTTTAAGTTGGACATGAGCCATGCGTGTTTCCAACTTGAATTAGACGAGCTTTCCCTGGTTCAGTGAAGAGTTCAGGAGGGCATGCCGGGAGCAGCACCAGGCATACCTAAAAAGGAGGAGTAAACCTGGTGGAACTACAACACGGGACTACTTGCATGACAAACAGCATAGGCAGCAACTTAATAAACAGAGCTAAGCGATCCCAAAACAAGCAAACCACATCTAAGCTCTGCAGTCCTGTCACATCCAGCCGTGAATTGTGGTGGACAATTAAACAAATCACTGGAGGAGGAGGTTCCATAAATATCCCCATCCTCAATGATGGAGGAGCCCAGCACATCAGTGCAGAAGATAAGGCTGAAATGTTCACAACAATCTTCAGCCAGAAATGCCGAGTGGATGATCCACCTCGCCCTCCTCTGGAGGTCGCCATCATCACAGATGTCACTCTTCAGCCACTTCAATTCATTGCATGTGATATCAAGAAACAGCTGAGGGCACTGGACACTGCAAAGGCAATGGGCCCCGACTATTCCGGCAATAGTTCTGAAGACTTGTGCTCCAGAACTTGCCGCGCCCCTAGGCAAGCTACTCCAGTACAGCTGCAACACTGACATCTACCCATCAATATGGAAAATTGCCCAGCTATGTCCTGTACATACCTCCAAACCTCCAAATCTTTTCCAAGCCACCAGACCTGGTTGTATCTAGTTTTTTGAGAGTGACTAAGATTCTGTTATTACTGTTTTAGTACTAAATAATCCTTATCTTTATTTGAACAGCATTTCAGTCGAACCATCCTTTAATTAAAATTATTACTAGTTTAGTTAAAGTTCCCGGTTGGTTGAATAAAATAAGTTGTTAATTATTCACTTAAAGCCACCTTTAGGAAGGAGCACTGTGTGCAGTTCTGGTCACCCTATCGTAGAAAGGATATTATTAAACTAGAAAGAGTGCAGGAAAGATTTACTAGGATGCTGCCGGGACTTGATGGTTTGAGTTATAAGGAGAGGCTGAATAGACTGGGACTATTTTCTCTGGAACGTAGGAGGCTGAGGGGTGATCTTGTAGTGGTCTATAAAATAATGGGGGGCACAGATCAGCCAGATAGTCAATATCTTTTCCCAAAGGTAGGGTAGTCTAAAACTAGAGGGCACAGGTTTAAGGTGAGAGGGGAGAAATACAAAAGTGTCCAGAGGGGCAATTCTTTCACACAGAGGGTGGTGAGGGTCTGGAACAAGCTGCCAGAGGTAGTAGTAGAGGCAGGTACAATTTTGACTTTTAAAAAGTGTTTAGACAGTTACATGGGTACGATGGGTATAGAGGAATATGGGCCAAATGCGGGCAATTGGGACTAGCTTAGTGGTTTAAAAAAAAGGCCGGCATGGACAAGTTGGGCTGAAGGGCCTGTTTCCATGCTGTAAACCTCTATGACTATGACTCTACATAAGAAATAGGACAAATCCAACCCGGCCGATTACCGCCCCATCTCAACCACCAATAAAGTGATTAAAGGGATTATCAACAGCACTATCAAGCAGCACCTACTCAGCAATAACCTGCTCAGTGACGCCCAGTTGGGGTTTTGCTAGGTTCACTCAGCTCCTGACCTATTACAGCCGAAGTGCAAACATGGACAAAAGAGCTGAACTCCAGAGATGAGGTGAGAGCGACTGCCCTTGACATCAAGACAACATTTGACCGAGTGCAGCATCAAGGAGCCCTAGCAAAATTGGAGTCAATAAGAATCGGGGGAAAACTCTCCGCTGGTTGGAGGCACAAACGAAGATGGTTGTGGTGGTTGGTTAGTCATCTCGGCTCCAGGACATCACTGCAGGAGTCCCTCAGGGTCGTGTCCGAGGCCCCAGCCATCTTCAGCTGCTTCATCAATGACCTTCCTTCCATCGTAAGGTCAGGAGTGGGGATGTTCGCTGCTGACTGCACAGTGTTCAGCACCATTCGCCACTCCTCAGATACTGAAGCAGTCCGTGTCCAAATGCAGCGAGACCTGGACAATATCCAGGCTCGGGCTGACAAGTGGGGAGTAACATTCACCCCACACAAGCACCAGGCAATGACCATCTCCAACAAGAGAGGATCCAACCATCTCCCCTCGACATTCAATGACATTCCCATCGCTGAATCCCCCCCACTATCAACATCCTGGGGTTACTGTTGACCGGAAACTGCACTGGACCCAGCCGTATAAATACTGTGACTACCAGAGCAGGTCACAGGCTGGGAATCCTGCAGAGAGTAACTCACCTTCTGACTCCCCAAGTAATATTTATATGGCTGGGTCTAGTTCAGTTTTTGGTTCATGGTGACTGCCAGGATGTTCTTAGAAGGATGTTGAGGCCTTGGGGAGGGAGCGGAGGGAGATTTACCAGAATCCAGGGATGAGGGAACATTGGTTCGTTTAGAGAGAGACTGGGAGAAGCTGATATCATTCCCCTTTAGAGCGGAGAGGGTTATGGGGGGAGATTTAATTGAGATAAATGAGGAGAAAGTGTCTCCCAAAGGTCGGACGGTTGATAACCGGAGCAGGGTCACAGATTGAAGAGAATTGTAAAAGAACCATAGAGAGGGGTAGGTGAGATTCATTTATTTTGTTTGATGCAGCGAGTTGTTATGATCTGGAAGGTGCTACATGAACCAGCAGTGGAAGAAGATTCTCCCTCAAAAAGGAGGCAACAGGATACATAATTGAAGGGGGAAAATTTGCAGGGCTAAAGGAGGGGGGAGGAAGGAGGAACCGAGATTGTGGGACTAATTGCTCTTTCAAAGGGGCCGGCACCAGCCTGATGGAATGAATGGCCTCCTACTGCACCACCGGATACTCTGCTTCCTTTTGTTGTTTGGCCACTCTCCTGGCCCACGCGCCCACCCACCCGCCCTCGCACGAAAGCAGCTCCCAGGCGACTAAAACTTTGAAAATAACTTAACAGATCTCTTTATTATCATTTGTCAGATAATTATGTACACACAAGAGGAACAGATCACTCGTTATCATTTCAACAAACGGAAGATAAAACCCGATAAAATAAAAAGAGGGAACATACAAACACCACTTTGCTGACACGCTTTCTACCAGTCACGTGATTTGAGACCATGCATTTGCTTACATCACACAAGGCTTGTAACATGCACGCACTGACATCACTCCACAAGGACCGTCCTCCCAGGCAGTTCAGAATACCCAGTGAGTGGCCGGGAGCTGCTTTTTGTTTTCTTGGAGAATCCGGGTTCCGGATCTTTCCACCCGCCCACCCGAACGCGCGCACACACGCGCACACACACACACACACACACACGTACAGAGGTGGCAAGATCTCACGCAGAATTTTAAAAGGCCATTTGGGAGAGGGGGTTATCACTGGCACATGGGGGTGTGTGGAGGGGAACGGCTTCTCCAGGTCGGCCTGTCGCTCCCCCTCGTTCGTGTCGGGGAAGGGTTGGAGAGGTGGTAGAGCCGTGATTCTTAGGGGAGTGGGGTGGCAGGAAGGTGGGAGGGGGCTGTGTTCCTCACATTGTGGTACCCAGGGCTGCTTTGTGTTGGTGTGTGGGGGAATCGGGGGAGAGGGGTGTGGAGCAGGGGACCCCCCCCCCCGCCAGATTCAGCCACACGCCGAGTGATCCGGGCAAAGGTTGGGGAACACATCAACCCAGCAATGAGGACCCAGTGAAGGTGCAGGTGTGATGCCTCACTCCCAGATATGTTATTCTATTTATAAATCACCTCAAACTCCTCTATTAGACTCCAGTCTGTAACTCACTCACGGGTTTCTGTTATTCTATTTATAAATCACCTCAAACTCCTCTATTAGACTCCAGTCTGTAACTCACTCACGGGTTTCTGTTATTCCAGATATAAACCACCTCCAATCCCTCGATTAGATTCCAGTCTGTAACTCATTCCCGGGTATCTGTTACTCTATATATAAACCACCCCAAACCCCTCGATTAGATTCCAGTCTGTAACTCACTCCCGGGTACCTGTTACTCTATATATAAACCACCCCAAACCCCTCGATTAGATTCCAGTCTGTAACTCACTCCCGGGTATCTGTTATTCTATATATAAACCACCCCAAACCCCTCGATTAGATTCCAGTCTGTAACTCACTCCCGGGTATCTGTTATTCTATATATAAACCACCCCGAACCACTCGATTAGATTCCAGTCTGTAACTCACTCCCGGGTATCTGTTATTCTATATATAAACCACCCCGAACCCCTCAATTAGATTCCAGTCTGTAATTCACTCCCGGTTTTCTGTTATTCTATATATAAACCACTCCAAACCCCTCGGTTAGATTTAAAGTTTGTAACTGACTTCCGGGTATCTGTTTTTCTATATGTAAACAACCCTTAACCCCTCAATTAGATTCCAGTCTGTACTCACTCCCAGGTATCTGTTATTCTATATGTAAACCACTCCAAACCCCTCGGTTAGATTTAAAGTTTGTAACTGACTTCCGGGTATCTGTTATTCTATATGTAAACCACCCCGAACCCCTCGATTAGATTCCAGTCTGTAACTCACTACCGGGTATCTGTTATTCTATATATAAACCACCCTGAAACTATTGATTAGATTCCAGTCTGTAGCTCACACCTGGGTATGTTATTCTATATATAAACCACCCGAACCCTTCGATTAGATTCCAGTCCGTAACTCACTCCCGGGTATCTGTTATTCCAGATATAAACCACACCGAACCCATCGATTCGATTCCTGTCTGTAACTCACTCCCGGGTATCTGTTATTCTATATATAAACCACCCCAAACCCTTGATTACATTCCTGTCTGTAACTCACTCCCGGGTATCTGTTATTCTATATATAAACCACCCCAAACCCCTCGATTAGATTCCAGTCCATAACTCACTCCTGGGTATCTGTTATTCTATAAATAAACCATCCCGAACTCCTCGATTAGATTCCAGTCTGTAACTCACTCCCGGGTATCTGTTATTCTCAACATAAACCTCCCTGAACCCCTCGATTAGATTCCAGTCTGTAACTCACTCCCGGGTAGCTGTTATTCTATAAATAAACCACCCGAACCCCTCGATTAGATTCCAGTCTGTAACTCACTCCCGGGTATCTGTTATTCTGTATATAAACCACTCCGAACCCCTCGATTAAATTCCAGTCTGTAACTCACTCCCAGGTATCCGTTATTCTATATATAAACCACCCCAAACCCCTCGATTAGATTCCAGTCTGTAACTCACTCCCGGGTATTTGTTATTCTCAACATAAACCTCCCTGAACCCCTCGATTAGATTCCAGTCTGTAACTCACTCCCGGGTATCTGTTATTCTATTAATAAACCATCCCGAACCCCTCGATTAGATTCCAGTCTGTAACTCACTCCTGGGTATCTGTTATTTTATATATAAACCATCCTGAACCCTCGATTAGATTCCAGTCTGTAGCTCAATCCCGGGTATCTGTTATTCTATATATAAACCACCCTGAACCCCTCGATTAGATTCCAGTCTGTAACTCACTCCCGGGTATCTGTTATTCTATGTATAAACCACCCTGAACCCCTCGATTAGATTCCAGCCTGTAACTCACTCCCGGGTATCTGTTATTCTATATATAAACTACCCCGAACCCTTCGATTAGATTCCAGGTAACTCAGAGGTCATGCTTCTGCACAGTAATTTAAACCTTTGACATCTGACATTATATGTACTATGTAGCTGGAAAACAACTAGAAATATATTTCTACATTGACTTACAATATCCCCTGGTAGAACGAAAGGAGTTATAATGTTTTATAAGACATTTCACTGAGTGTTTTTACAATCCCTGGCAGTAAACAAGGCTGTGTTCAATGTGGGACACTCAGAACTGATGGGGGACAGTGTAGAGGGAGCTTTACTCTGTATCTAAGCCCATGCTGGACCCGTCCTGGGAGTGTTTGATGGGGACAGTGTAGAGGGAGCTTTACTCTGTATCTAACCCCATGCTGTACCTGTCCTGGGAGTGTTTGATGGGGACAGTGTAGAGGAAACTTTACTCTGTATCTAACCCCGTGCTGTACCTGTCCTGGGAATATTTGATGGGGACAGTGTAGAGGAAGCTTTACTCTGTATATAACTCCGTGCGGTACCTGTCCTGGGAGTGTTTGATGGGAACAGTGTAGAGGGAGCTTTATTGTGTATCAAACCCCATGCTGTACCTGTCCTGGGAGTGTTTGATGGGGACCATATAAAGGGAGCTTTACTCTGTGTCTGACCCCGTGCTGTACCTGTCCTGGGAGTGTTTGATGGGGACAGTGTAGAGGGAGCTTTACTCTGTATCTAACCCCGTGCTGTACCTGTCCTGGGAGTGTTTGATGGGGACAGTGTAGAGGGAGCTTTACTCTGTATCTAACTCAGTGCTGTACCTGTCCTGGGAGTGTTTGTTCGGGACAGTGTACAGGGAGCTTTACTCTGCATCTAACCCCGTGCTGTACCTGTCCTGGGAGTGTTTGATGGGGGCAGTGTAGAGGGAGCTTTACTCTGTATTTAACCCTGTGCTGTACCTGTCCTGGGAGTGTTTGATGGGGACAGTGTAGAGGGAGCTTTACTCTGTATTTAACCCTGTGCTGTACCTGTCCTGGGAGTGTTTGATGAAGACAATTGAGGCCAGATCCTGGAAGGTCATTTAAATTGTCAGGCACTCTCATAATCCTTGTGCCTACAATTTCAGATTAAATATGTCACTGTTATTCCCCTTCACTGTGTTGGGATAGGGGTCTGTGCCTGTGACTCTCCCCCACACCGTGATGGGACACGCGTCTGTGATTCCCCCACAAGGTGATGGGACGGTGGGTCTGTGAGTCCCCCACACGGTGATGGGACATGGGTTTTTGATTCCCCCACACGGTGATGGAACGTGGGTCTGTGATTCCCCCACACGGTGATGGGACGTGGGTCTGTGATTCCCCCACATGGTGATGGGACGGGGGTCTGTGATTCCCCCACACGGTGATGGGACGGGGTCTGTGATTCCCCCACACGGTGATGGGACGGGGTCTGTGATTCCCCCACACGGTGATGGGATGTGGGCCTGTGATTCCCCCACACGGTGATGGGACGGGGGTCTGTGATTCCCCTACATGGTGATGGGACGGGGGTCTGTGATTCCCCCACACGGTGATGGGACGGGGGTCTGTGATTCCCCTACATGGTGATGGGACGTGGGCCTGTGATTCCCCCACACGGTGATGGGACGTGGGCATGTGGCTATAACTCTATCCGCCATGGCGACCTCAAGATGTGGGCGAGAAAAAAATAATCCTCAATGAACACACTCAGTTCCTATCTCCCGGCTCTCCCACTGTGCTCCCGGAGCACTCACAAGTATCCAGAGACAACCCAGAGGAAAGCGTCACCTCGTCATCCTCAAATCCTGTTTCATCCAATCAGAAACGGCAACGCCTGAGAGTTGTCGCCATCATCACCTGTGCTGTCTCACCCTCTCACTCACCCGCTGTTTGACGTCTTAATTTGGCAAAAGGTACTTCAATAAATATATTTGCTGAATTATACAGTCCGCCTATTAATTAATTACAATTAAATATATGTTTTTCTTTTTAAATATACATTCGTTCAGGAACATGGCCCTCGCAATAAATCTCTCTTTCCCTTCACCCTTGACTCGATAATTTTCAAACTTCAATGCTGGGCCAGCGAGGCACGTTCTCTTTGGGGAGGGCAATATTCACTCTCCCCTCGGCTTTTCCAGGCTTGCGTGCAACACAGCAAGAGTTTATACATTTTTTTGTCTTGTTTTGTTCATTTCTTTTGATGTATTAAAAAAAATGGTGGGGGAGGAGATCCAGAGTCTTGTGACAGAGAAAGTTTGGGTCGGGTTGGTGGGGATGGGATAAGAGGGAAATTGAGGCCCGTGCAGGCTGCAATGAGACATAGGCCCAGCTAGGCCCGTGGGCTGGTGGGCCTGGGCAGTCGCGCCTTGGAACGCAAAATTAACATAAAAATTTGCAAATGACGTTTTCCAGTAAGATTTGCCCAGATGCTTCGAATGGAACTGGTGCCAGTTTTACTGGGATCTGGGGGTAGGTAGGCTGGGGCAGGTCTGGTTTGGCCATGGTAGGCCCGATAAGGCTATGCAGGCTGGGGTAAGTGGCCTTGGATAGGCGCAGATGGGCCATGCTAGCCTGGGATAGGCCCAGATAGGCCAGGGTGCCCCTCAGGACTCCATGTATACCACCTACCTGATGGCTCCTCCTGATTTCTGAAAGGGAGGATCCAACCAGGAGAGGGGTTGACACAGAGATTTCCAAAGGGGGTGAAGAGGTTAAGGAACCATTTCCCTTCCCCGCCCCCACCAAAAAAAAAGCTCTCCCCAAACTCCGCCCTCCCTATCCCCCTTCCCCACCCTCATCGGCTCCCTTGCTCACACCACCGTGCTAATCCGGTTGACAGGTTTGGCTTTGACTCCGGTTGAGACCTGGCTGCTCGGCTGCCCGACAAGGGTCTGCTGAGGGTGTGGGGGCAGGGGCGAGAGAGGCAGCAGTGGCGAGTAAGGAGAGTGCGGGGATTGTGGGGTGAGGGGGGTGAGGGGAGTGAGAGGGGTGAGGGGGGAGTGCGGCGTGAGTGGGGAGAGGGGCGAGTGGGGTGAGAGCTGCGGCGGCAGGCCGTGCTGCTGGTGCAGTGCGTGCTGCTGCTGCAACGCATGCTGCTGTGCATGCTGCTGCTGCAGCGCATGCTGCTGCGCGTGCTGTTGCTGCAGCGCATGCTGCTGCGCATGCTGTTGCTGCAGCGCATGCTGCTGCGCATGCTGTTGCTGCAGCGCATGCTGCTGTGCATGCTGTTGCTGCAGTGCATGCTGCTGCAACGCATGCTGCTGCACGTGCTGCTGCAACGCATGCTGCTGCGCGTGCTGCTGCTGCAACGCATGCTGCTGCGCATGCTGCTGCTGCAGTGCATGCTGCTGCGCATGCTGCAGGGTGTGATGTGCCAGCGGATGCTGCTTCAAGGTGTGCTGCGCCAGTGGGTGCTGCGGGGCTGTGGCGGCACCGTGGTGCGGGCCCAGCTGCACCGCCGGGTGATGCGACTGTAGCAGGTGCAGATGCTGCTTCTGCAGCTGGGCGTGCTGCGCCTGCAGGGCGGCGGGGTGGGTGTGCGGGGGCTGCCCATACTGCGACATCGGCTGACTGATGGCGTACGTGGGCAGCTGGTGGGGTGCGAGCGGGGACTGCGGTGAGCTGACAGGCGGCCGGATGGTATGCACCATGGTGGCGCGGGGCAGGAGTGGGGGCAGGGTGGGTCTCTGCCTGCACTGCCGCTGGAGGGTGACGTTCATGTGCTGTGGGTTGGGCTGCGCGTGGAAGCGATGGTGATGGTAGTAAGGTGGCGGTGGCTGGCAGTACTGGGCGTGCAGCGCCTGGATCTTGGAAGGCACCTCCGACTGCCCGCTCTGGAGCTGGTAGGCGGGCTGGTAAGAGGAGGCTGGGTACTGCTGGATTCCGCCAGCCTGCGAATAGGCGTGTGCGGCTTGCTTGCCCCGTTTGCTACCGAACAGGGAGCCGAGGAAGGAGGCAGAGTTGGAGAGCTGTCGGTGAGGCCGCATGGTCGACTCCTCCTGGATGGGCACGGGTCTCAGCTGTACCCGGGGGCTGCTAATGATGGATCCCTGTGAGAGTGAGAGACAGAGAGAGAACATTTCCTGGTTACACAGTCATCTTCACAAGTCCTCGGCCCATCTGCTGGCTGCTGAGCGACTGGAGTTTTGGGCAGTGGGATCAACCCAGATTCCTACCCCCACCCCCCCCCCCACCCCCCCGTCTATGAGGAGTGAGTCGATGATGCCTTGGGCGGAGGAGGGGTCAGTTGCAGATGGACAGTGGAGGAGAGGGGAAATCAGAGAGGATCACAAAGGGACTATTCTGCAGACGCTTGAAATCTGATCTCTGCAGATAGCCAGCCGGCTCGGCTGAACCAGCAGACACAGAATCAGAATGAATATTTCACTGTGATGTTGACCCAGAACTACATGCTAATGTTGTCAGTCTTGACTCTCTCCCCATGGTTGTGTTTTCTGTGTGTGTGTTAATGTGAGTATGTGAATATGTGTGTGAGTGTACGCGTGTGTATGTGAGTGTGAATGTGAATGTAAGAATGTGTATGAGTGTGTGTTAATGTGTGTGTGTAAGTGTTTGTGCATATGTGTGACTGTAAATGTGTGTGTGTGTATGTGAGTATGTGTGTGTGCGAGTGTAAGTGTGTGTGCGAGCAACCATGTGAGTATTTGTATGTGTGTGTGTGTGAAGAGTGTGCGAGCATGGCGTGTGTCTGTTTTTGTGTGTAAATATCTGTGCTTGTGAGAGAGTGTGAATGTGTGAATGTGTGTGGGTGTTTGTGTGTATGTGAGTATCCGAGTGAGTATTTGTGTATGTGTGAGCATGTGAATATTTGTGTGTGTATGTGATGTGCGTGTGAGTGTGTATGCGCGTGTGCATATCTATATATATGTGTGTGTGTGCGTGAGGGGTGAGAGTGTGTGTGTGAGAGTGTGTGTGTGTGAGTGTTTGTGAGTGTGTGTGTGAGGGGTGAGAGTGTGTGTGTGTATGTGAGGGGTGAGAGTGTGTATGTATGTGTTTGTGTGTGTGAGGGGTGAGTGTGTGTGTGAGGGGTGAGAGTATGTGTGTGTGTATGTGTGTGTATGTGAGGGGTAAGAGTGTGTATGTATGTGTGTGTGTGTGTGAGAGGGGTGAGAGTGTGTGTGAGTGTGTGTATGTGTATGTGTGTATGTGTGTGTGAGGGGTGAGAGTGTGTGTGTGTATGTGTGTGTGAGGGGTGAGAGTGTGTGTATATGTGTGTGCGTGTGTGTGTGTGTGTGTGAGGGGTGAGAGAGTGTGTGCGTGTGTGCATGTGTGGGTGTGTGTGTGTATGTGTGTGGGTATGTGTGTGTGTGTGTGGGTATGTGTGAGTGTATGTGTATGTGTGTGGGTATGTGTGTGTGTGTGGGTATGTGTGTGTGTGTGTGGGTATGTGTGTGTGTGTGGGTATGTGTGTGTGTGTGTGGGTATATGTGTGTGTGTGGGTATGTGTGTGTGTGTGTGTGGGTATGTGTGTGTGTGTGTGTGGGTATGTGTGTATGTGTGTGTGTGTGGGTATGTGTGTGTGTGTGTGTGGGTATGTGTGTGTGTGTGGGTATGTGTGTGTGTGTGGGTATGTGTGTGTGTGTGTGTGGGTATGTGTGTGTGTGTGTGTGGGTATGTGTGTGTGTGCGCACACAGAGGTGATGGTAAAATGTGAGGCAGTGATTGTTGATGGGCAGCGAGGTGTGTTGAAGGAGAGGCAGTGATTGAAGTTTAAACTTTGGGACATTTGGACAGAGGAAACTTCTCCAGTGAGATGGGGGCGAGAGTGAAGCTGGGAGCCCATCAGCACTGAGGAACTGTTCCGAGAGACAATGAACGGCAACGCGCCAGGGGTAAAGGGGAGAGGGTGAGTATGCGGAATTAGGATTCCGGCCCAGACTCTTCATTCAGTCTCTAGGCGGCTGGATTGGAGGCGGAACCCTCCCACGGAGAGACACCGAGGGGCCTGCCTCCCACACCGGATCCCGGAGCTGGCTGTCCATGGATCTGGGACATAAATTGGTCTGGGATGGGAGAGGGAAAGGGGGGAGGTGGAGGAGTGCTCCCACCCCCGTGAGGGCAATTTGACAACAGGAAACATAGGGGAAGGGATGGGTGGGGAGATACAACAGGACAGGGGTAAAATGGATGGAGACGTGCAAACACGGGAGAGGTTACACCGAGGTTACATGCGTGTTCATGCTTTAGGGAGACAAATTCAAGATGGTAGACATCAAAGACGCACCAGGAGATGGAAAGGGTTACGGCGGATGTTTGCCTTTTGGAGGAATGGGGGAGGGCGGGTAGGGATTTGATGGGGTGAAGGGGGTGCCACTTACTTCCATTGTACTGTCGAGCGATCCCACACTGTTTCTGCGTCCCCGCTTGCCTAACCAGACACGCAACACGAAGCATTAGCGGAAAAAAGCAAGAGAAAGCCCCAACGCCTCCGCCACATCCCCCTCCCCCATACCGGACCCCTCCCCTCCCGCGCCCCCGAGATTTGCCCCAACCCTCTCCTCCGCGACAGGTTATACAGAGTTCATTTATACCAGCAACAGTATCTCCACTAAGGAGGAGGGAGTGGGAGCATGAGTGTGGAGAAGGGAGAGCTGAAGAGCAGAGAAAGAGGATTGAGTGTGGAAGGAGAGAGGAGGGAAGGGGAGGAAGAAGAGAGGATGAGTTTGGAGGAGGAAGGAAGGAGGAAGAGGGTGAGTTTGGAGGGACGGGAGTGTGAGAGAGGTTGAGTGTGGAGGGAGGGAGAGGAGGAAGAGAGGTTGAGTGTGGAGGGAGAGGGGAGGGTACGAGAGGTCGAGTGTGGAGGGAGAGTGAGTGTGTGGAGGGAGGAGGAGAAGGAAGAGAGGTTGAGTGTGGAGGGAGAGTGGGGAGAAGAGGGAGGAGGAAGAGAAGGTAAGTTTGGACAGAGTGAGGGAGAGGGTGAGTGGAGGGAGAAGGGAGGAGGAAGAGAGGGTGAGTTTGGAGGAAGAAGGGAGAGGTGGGAAAGGGTGAGTGGAGGGAGGAGGGGAGAGGAGGGGGAGGCCAGTGTGGAGGGAGGGGGAGGAGGAAGAGAGGGTGAGTTTGGAGAGAGCGAGGGACAGGGTGAAAAGTAGGTGTAGATACAGAGAGGGAGAGATAGAGAGAAGATGTGAGGGATGGGGAGAGGAAAAGTGAACTCCAAGTGAAGTTCAGCCCTTCACCTCCATCAACTCTCAAAGTCTGGTCCAGTGACATTCCCAGGAAGCAGGAATTGAGCAAGTATTTGAGGAAAGGCACCTCTCGTAACACCCTCCCTGCAACTCTCTCCCCGTAACTCCTTCCCGCAGCTCTCTCCCCGTAATTCCCTCCCTGCAACTCTCTCCCCGTAACTCCCTCCCTGCAACTCTCTCCCCGTAACTCCCTCCCTGCAACTCTCTCCCTGTAACTCCCTCCCTGCAACTCTCTCTCTGTAACTCCCTCCCTGCAACTCTCTCCCTGTAACTCCCTCCCGCAGCTCTCTCCCTATAACTCCATCTCTGCAACTCTCTCCCGATAACTCAGTCACTAAGATATCACTCTGTAACTCCCTCCCTGTAACATCTGAAATAACTCCTCAGAGGTCAGTGTCCCTTCA
Source organism: Mustelus asterias (assembly GCF_964213995.1). Lineage (NCBI taxonomy): Eukaryota > Metazoa > Chordata > Chondrichthyes > Carcharhiniformes > Triakidae > Mustelus > Mustelus asterias. The sequence goes on from NW_027590586.1 coordinate 51,066, forward strand.
CCAGATTTCCTTTATTTACAAACTTTATTTCACACCAAGGGTGCTTCAGGTACTAAGTCAGAATCTGGAGTGTCAGTGGACCTTTTCAGGATGGCAGCCCTGTGACTAGTGGAGTTCCGTAGGGGTCAGTGTTGGGACCACAACTCATCACTGATGTAGATGTAGGAACTGAGGGCATTGTGGCTAAGTTTGTAGATGATACAAAGGTAGGTGGAGGTACAAGTGGTATTGAGGAGGCAGGGAGGCTGCAGAAGAACTTGGACAGGTTGGGAGAGTGGGCAAAAAAGTGCTATGGAACACAATGTTGGGAAGTGTGACATTGTGCACTTTGGTAGGAAGAATAGAGGCACAGACTATTTTCTAAATGGGGAGAGAATTCAGAAATCAGAAGCGCAAAGGGACTTGGGACTTAGTTCAGGATTCTCTTAAGGTTAACTTGCAGGTTGAGTTGGTAGTTAGGAAGGAAAATACAATGTTAGCATTCATTTCGAGAGGACTAGAATGCAGAAGCGAGGTTGTACTGCTGAGGCTTTATAAGGCTCTGTCAGACCACATTTGGAATATTATGAGCAATTTTGGGTCCTGTCTCTAAGGAAGGATGTGCCGGCCTTGGAGGAGGTTCACGAGAACGATCCCAGGAATGAAAAGCTTGACGTATGAGGAGCGTTTGAGGACTCTGGGCCTGTATTTGATGGAGTTTAGAAGGATGAGGGGGGATCACATTGAAACTTACACTATACTGAAAGGCCTGGATAGAGTGGACGTGGGGAAGATATTTTCATTAGTGGGAGAGACTAGGATCCGAGGGCCCGGCCTCAGAGTAAAGGGACGACCTTTTAGAACCGAGATGAGGAGGAATTTCTTCAGCCAGAGGATGGTGAATCTGGAACTCGTTGCCACAGGAGGCTATGGAGGCCGGGTCATCGACTGTATTTAAGACAGATAGATAGGTTCTTGATTGGTAACAGGATCCAAGATTAAGGGAAAAGGTGGGAGAATGGCATTGAAAAACTTATCAGCCATGATTGAGTGGCAGAGCAAACTCGATGGGCCAAATGGCCTAATTCTGCTCCTATATCTTATGGTCTTACGGATCTGACACTTCCATATTTATAGACAAGTGAGGTTCCCTGATTGGGAAGACAGTTATTACCTCAATTAGGGAGCTCATACTCTCAGAACTCATCGTCATTGAAGTCATTACATCCCTCCCCCTCTAAGTCCGAGGAATCTCGGTTTTTCGCGTGCCTCACAGGTCTATTGCGATGTTTCAGCACTGGGTCCAGATCCTCTAACTCGGCATCCGATGTGGAAGGGGTGTATCTAACAGATGCCCATCTCTCACTACTCGATCGCCAGAGCTCTGGTTTAATCCCTTCCTCATGGCTTCATCCGCAGTGTCCATTTGGACTCCGAGGTGCTAACGACGAGCGATGGAGAGGCGGAGCTGGCCACTCTGGGAGGACTCTCCTCAGTTCTCGGTCCGCTGGGCATATTTGGCTCCCAGACAAACTCTGATTTTGAGGCCTGCGCCTGATCCAGATGTTTTTTCAGAATGGCCTCACCCACGTGTATTCTATAGGATATAGGGTCCGTCCTAGACTCAACCGGTCCAGGTAACCACGTGGGACCATTTGTGTAATTCTTCACCCAAACGTTTTCACCGGCCTCCAATTATCTCTCCCAGCTGCTCTTGTCGTGGCCTTTACATTGGGCTTCTTGTTGTTTTTCCACCTTCACCCCAGGTTTAGGAAAAGCAAACTGAATCTGGTGTGTAATCATCTGCCCATGAGCAATTCTGCAGGTGCTATTGCTGTAGTGGCATGAAGGGTTGGTCTATAATTGTATAGCCAATGGGAGAGCTTGGTAGCCATTGATGCTACTGTCTATTTTATTAAATCTGTACCACTCTCTTTGCAAGGCCATTCGACAATGGAAGGTATGGTTCTGTCATGATTTGTCAAATCCAATTCGACTTCATGAACCAGGTGAACTCCTGACTAGCAAAAGATGTCCCATTGTCAGAGACCAGCCAGATCCTATGTGTCCAAAACGAGGTGCCAAGTTTCTCTACCGTTATTGTTTTAGTTGCCGAATGCACCCTATGGATATCCTTCCACTTTGAATGGGTGTCCACTCTGATCAAGAACATCGAGCTCATGAATGGGCCTGCATAAACCACGTGCAACCATGTTCATGGTCTACCCGGCCATTCCCACGAGTGTTGGGGAGTTGCACGTGGCAACTTTTGTCCTTGCTGGCATTCCTGCACCAACCCACGAGCGCGGCTATGTCCGCGTCCATTCTGAGCCACCAAACATAGCTTCTGGCCAGCATCTTCATTTTGGACACTCCTGGGTGACCATGATGTAGTTCAGCCAGTATGGCACGACAGCCCTGACTCGGAACAAGCACTCGTTGCCCCCCATAGTAGTCTTCCGTCTTCTACCGTGAGCTCTCTTCTACTTCAATAAGGGTGGAATTGGGGCTGGACTGGTCTTCCCGTTTCCCCCATTAGTACTAAGTGTTTAACTTTTGCAGGGACAGTGTTCTTTTGTGTCCAAAGACGTAGGTGGCGATCTTACCAAAACATTCTAAGTGCCAAAAGAGCATGAAAACGGGAGAGAATCACGCTGTCTTTTGGACGAGATAAAAATGGAATCATACCTAACTCTGTCAAAAAATTGAAGCCAAACCTGGTTCTCGCCAGCAAGCGGAGAGGGTAGGGCCTAAGCTCGTCAGAAAGCCGGCAGATAGCAGCAGAGGGCGCTATCGCGCATGTGCATGTTCCCCAGCTATAGCCAGCCGGCCTTCGTGGCTGAATCCGCCCTATCTTGTGACCGTGGAGCTCCACAGCCGATCCCTCCCGCCCAGACTGTTCGCCCGCACCCCCCCAACCTTAACGGGCTGTCCGACCCCCCCCCCCCCCCCCCCCCATCACCTCTGTATGGGCCAATCACCCAGCCCCCCACCCCCGGTATCGTGGGGCTCCACAGCTGAAAACCCCCCACCCGCTGCGCACAAACTGGCCGATCGCTGGTTGCAGAGTGGCAGCGGATCCCCCCCCCCTCTCGATTGCTGTTGCAGAGTAGCAGCGGTTCCCCACCAATCGGCCCGCCCCTACCTGGCCCTGCCCCCCCAGTTGGCCCACCCCTCAGTGCCAGTGGGCACTGCTAGGGTACCAGGCAGATACTGGCCAAATGGCTCCCCCTCTGCCCCAGACCTCCTGGGCGAGCCTCAATGGCTTCCGATACTATCGGCGAGGCCGTCACATCTGGTCCCTGTTGATGGGGACCGCATGTGGGAACCTTCACCGGCGTGGCCACAGAGGCATGTCAGCCCGGACGATTGCGTCCCAGGCTCACTTGTAATATTTAAATTCTATTCTAAATAGGATTAAATATTACAATCGGCCTTGCGCCCTTTCTGGGCACGAGGCTGGACCTCGTCGGATATCGAGTGCCGGTGAGATCGCGAGAGGTGAGAAACCGATTTCACGTGATTTTACAGGCTCGCCCTGCCCACCGACCAGCAGGGTGAGAAGCTAAGATCATGGCCATATATTATGTGCGGCCACTGGGTGGGTATCCAGAAAATTCATGGTCATTATTGTCTCTTCTACTTGTGATATCATCGGTGGGGTATCTGCTAAAGGCAGCCTACTTAAGATAGCCGCATTTGCCACATGGCCTCCCGGTCAGTGATCCAACCGATAGTTATATGCAGTCAATAAGAAAGCCCACCACTGAATACGCCGATGCTATTGGTGGCACTGCTTTGTCCTCCCTTAGCAGTCCCAATAGGGCTTGTGATCAGAAATTTCCACCCATAAAGATATTGATCGAACCTTTTTACTCCAAATATTACCGCCAAACCTTCTTTTTCAATGTGGCCGTACTTTCTTTCCGCTGTGGCCAATGTCCAGGAGGCATACGCTATTGGGCGTTCCTCTCCATTTGGCCATCTATGTGCTAATACCGCCCCGATGCCATATGGAGACACATCACAGGTTAGCACTAATCGTAATGTGCTAAGGCATTCGACAAAGACAGCTGCTGCTTCATTCCCTTAAAAGTCAGATCTCGAGGGCAGACCATCCCCAAACTTGCCCCTTTTTTAGCAGTTGATGCAGTGGGACCAGGGTGGGGGCCCAGTTTGGTATAAATTTTCCTTGGTACGTCACCAGCCCTAGAAACGACCGTAACTCTTGGATGGGTGTGGGCCCGCACCTGGTCCTCGAAAGGATGTAGACCAGACTTGTCCACTTTGTAGCCCAGATAGATCACTTCAGGTACCAACAAAATGCATTTTTCCCTTCTTAGGTGCACTTGAAAAATGATTAAGAACTCCTCTGGGTTCTGCTTTTGTTTCTCCTGTGATGAGAACATCATCCAAATAAATGGTCACCTGGGGTAAACCTTGTACGATGTTCTCTGTTGTTCTCTGGAAGATTGAGCAAGCCAACGATACCCGAAAGGTAACCTCGTGTATTGATAGAGGTAGTTTAGAGTATTGAGTGTGGAATATTTCTGCAAATCCTCATCCAGCTGCAACTGTAAATAAGTATGACTCACTTCTAATTTCAAAAACAAGAGTCCCCCTGCCAACTCTGCATATAAATCCTCGATCCGGGGGATTGAGTATTTGTCCAGTTGTGAATAGCTATTTATTGTTTGTTTAAAGTCCCCACAAAGATGGACTGAACCATCTGGCTTCATGATAGGCACAACCGGTGCTGCCCAATCCGCGAATTGGACAGGTCCTATGATACCTTCTTGTTCCAGTGGCCTAATTTCTGTTTCCATTTTTTCCCCCAACGCAAACAGTACTGGGTGGGCTTTGTAAAATCGTGGGACTGCGTCCTGGTCAACATGTAAGGCTGCCTTAGCTTCTTTTATAGTTCCTGGTGCTTCTCGGAAAATCTCTGGGTATCTGAGCAGGACTACACTCGAGCGACCATTTTCTAACTGGAAGATGTTTACCCAATCCAGGGAGATTTGTTTTGAACAGTTTCGCCCCATCAGGCTTGGGCCCGAGCTCTCCACTACCATTAATGGTCATCGAACCAGTTGCCTTTCATAAGAGATAAGAGACAGGAACGAAGGTTGTACCCACAATTCTCAGAGGTTCCCCTGGATAGGTTCTCAGTCTTGCTGAAGTCTTGATTAAAGTTAAGGGTTGGAGTCCAGTGCGAATTTTAGTGAACGCTGATTATCCGATCACCGAAATGGCCGCGCCTGTATCGACCTCTATTAATACTGGCTATCCATTTAACCTTACGGTCATCTGAATTGGGTCCAATTTGGACACTGCAATGCAGTTTAATTGTTCCCTGTCGGATGTAGGTGGACCTTCCAGGGTGTGCACTCTCCTGGACACTGGCCGATGTGTTGTTTTCCAATTTCTAAGTCTTGAGAGCTTGCTTTGCCGCTCTGACTCCGCATACCAACAACAGTTACAGTGCCTTGCTGGGTGGGACTTCTGAAGGGACTGCTGACGGTCTGGTCAAAGCTCGGCTTTGCTTTGGGGCTGTACTGCGGGCAGACCTGGGTTTACTTGTCTCCGGATCCTTCCTGATGGAGGCTATGGAATTTCCTGTGCTCAGGTGGTGCTCACTGAACTCAGTCGGGCTGCCGTGTGAGGAATACCTTGCAACTCCGATGCCCCATTTGCAGCATTTTCCAACGATAAGGCCAGCTGCAGCGCTTGTTTGAAGTACAGTTGGGATTCAGCCAACAGGCGTTTTTGGACAGTGACATTATTGATCCCACAGACCAAACGGTCTCTGAGCATCTCATTAAGAGTCACCCCGAATTCACATACTTCTGCCAGCCGTCTCAACCTTTTTAGGAAACCAATGATGGACTCACCCGCCTCCTGGAGTGCCGGGTTAAAGTGGTACCTCCTCAGGATCAAAGGTGGCTTAGGATGATAATATTCGCTCACCAGGTCACCCAATTCCTGGGAGGCTTTGGTATCTGCTGCCTCCGGGAAAGATGAGCTGTGACTAATGGCAAATGCCGATGGTCCACAAGCGGTCAGAAAAATGACTCTTTCCTTTTCAGCTGCCACAACATCATTAACCCTAAATAAGGTAACACATGCGTTCCACACATAGGGCCCAGTCCTCCACAGCAGGCTCGAAAGAGTCTAGTTTCCCAAACTGAGGCATGAAAATGGTTTATCCCAAGTGAAGCTGGCTGTTAGCGAGCAGATTCCTTTGGGTCGTTCTTTTTCCACATCACCACTGAACAACTCCTCAGAGGCCGCTGTCCCTTCACTAAATTCCCTTTATTTACAAACACTATTCCACTCCGAGAGTGCTTGTGGTACACAGTCAGAATGCAGAGTGCCAGATGATATGACACTCCCACTTGTATATACAGGTGAGACTCCCTGATTGATCGTTACCTCAAACAAGGAGCTGTAACTCCGAGAGGCCAATCTCGTGGGCCTTGTCGAGATCATTACACCATCACTCACTCCGTGTGACATCACTGTCTCACACCAGGACAGTGTAGAGGGAGCTTTACTCTGTATCTAACCCCGTGCTGTACCTGTCCTGGGAGTGTTTGATGGGGACAGTGTAGAGGGAGCTTTACTCTGTATCTAACCCTGTGCTGTACCTGTCCTGGGAGTGTTTGATGGGGACAGTGTAGAGGGAGCTTTACTCTGTATCTAACCCCGTGCTGTACCTGTCCTGGGAGTGTTTGATGGGGACAGTGGAGAGGGAGTTTTACTCTGCATCTAACCCCGTGCTGTACCTGTCCTGGGAGTGTTTGATGGGGACAGTGGAGAGGGAGTTTTACTCTGAGTCAATGCCGAAAGATAAAAGGGGGAAAAAAAATCAGTCAGAGGCACAGAAGAAAAGAAAATGTTAACCAATAGTAGAACAATGCCAGCGATAATTAGCAGAGCCATGCCAACTCCTTGCCTGCAGGTTAGTCACTGCGCCCACACCCTCCCAGCCCCTACACGCCCTGCGCCTCAGGTTACCTGCGTCAGAGAGGTCACGTAGAGAGCTGCTAAGGGCGCTCCGTTTCAGTCCCTCCCCCACGGCATACGTGTCATCCAGGCTGGTGAGCGTGCCATTTACTGTGTCTTTCTTCAAGCTGGCGCCCTGTAACATGCTGGCACGGATCACTCCTTTCTGTTTCTCCAACTCCGCTGCAGCCACGAGGAATGTGGGGAGAGAAAACATGGGAGCCCAGATTTAGAATGACCATCCCAAACCAGACCGAACATCTCGATTAGATTCCAGTCTGTGACTCACTCCCGGGTATCTGTTATCCAAATATAAACCATCCTGAACCCCTCGATTAGTTTCCAGTCTGTAACTCACTCCCGGGTATCTGTTATTCTATATATAAACCACCCCGAACCCCTCGATTAGTTTCCAGTCTGTAACTCACTCCCGGGTATCTGTTATTCAAAATATAAACCACCCTGAACCCCTGAATTAGGTTCCAGTCTGTAACTCACTCTCAGGTATCTGTTATTTTATATATAAACCACCATGAACCCCTCGATTAGATTCCAGTCTGTAACTCACTCCCGGGTATCTGTTATTCTATATATAAACCACCCCAAACCCCTCGATTAGACTCCAGTCTGTAACTCACTCCCGGATATCTTTTATTCTATATATAAACCCCCGCCGAACCCCTCAATTAGATTCCAGTCTGTAACTCACGCCCGGGTGTCTGTTATTCTATTTATAAACCCCCCGAACCCCTCGATTAGATTTAAGTCTGTAACTTACTCCCGGGTATCTGTTATTCGATATATAAACCATCCTGAACGCCTCGATTGGATTCCAGTCTGTAACTCACTCCCGGATATCTGTTATTCTTTCTATTAACCACCCCGAACCCCTCGATTCGATTCCAGTCTGTAACTCACTCGCGGGTATCTGTTATTCTATATATAAACCACCCCGAACCCCTCGATTAGATTCCAGTCTGTAACTCACTCCCGGGTATCTGTTATTCTATATATAAACCATCCTGAACCCCTCGATTGGATTCCAGTCTGTAACTCACTCCCTGCTATCTGTTATTCTATATATAAACAACCCTGAACCCCTCGATTGGATTCCAGTCTGTAACTCATTCCCGGGTATCTGTTATTCTATATATCAACAACCCTGAACCCCTCGATTAGATTCCAGTCTGTATCTCACTGCCGGGTATCTGTTATTTTATATATAAACCCCCCCGAACCCCTTGATTAGATTCCAGTCTGTAACTCACTCCCGGGTATCTGTTATTCTCTACATAAACATCCCAAGCCCCTCGATTAGATTCCAGTCAGTAACTCACTCCCGGCTATCTGTTATTCGATATATAAACCACCCCGAACCCCTCGATTAGATTCCAGTCTGTAACTCACTCCCGGGTATCTGTTATTCGATATATAAACTACCCCAAACCCCTTGATTGGATTCCAGTCTGTAACTCACTCCCGGGTATCTGTTATTCTATATATAAACCACCCCGAACCCCTCGATTAGATTCCAGTCTGTAACTCACTCACGGGTATCTGTTATTCTATATACAAACCACCCCAAATGCCTCGATTAGATTCCTGTCTGTAACTCACTCCCGGGTATCTGTTATTCTATATACAAACCACCCCAAATGCCTCGATTAGATTCCACTCTGTAACTCACTCCCGGGTATCTGTTATTCTATATATAAACCACCCCGAACCACTCGATTAGATTCCAGTCTGTAACTCACTCCTTTGTATCTGTTATTCTATATATAAACCACCCCGAACCCCTCAATTAGATTCCAGCTGTAACTCACTCCCGGGTATCTGTTATTCTACATATAAACCACCCCGAACCACTCGATTAGATTCCAGTCTGTAACTCACTCCTTTGTATCTGTTATTTTGTATATGAACCACCCCGAACCCCTCAATTAGATTCCAGTCTGTAACTCACTCCCGGGTATCTGATATTCTATATATAAACCACCCTGAACCCCTCAATTAGATTCCATTCTGTAATTCACCCCCAGGTATCTGTTATTCTATACATAAACCACCCCGATCCCTTGATTAGATTCCAGTCTGTAATTCACTCCCAGGTATCTGTTATTCTATATATAAACTACCCTCAACCCCTCGATTAGATTCCAGTCTGTAATTCACTCCCAGGTATCTGTTATTCTGTACATAAACCAGCCCGAACCCCTTGATTAGATTCCAGTCTGTAATTCACTCCCAGGTATCTGTTATTCTATACATAAACCACCCCGATCCCTTGATTAGATTCCAGTCTGTAATTCATTCCCAGGTATCTGTTATTCTGTACATAAACCACCCCGAACCCCTTGATTAGATTCCAGTCTGTAATTCACTCCCAGGTATCTGTTATTCTATATATAAACTACCCTCAACCCCTCGATTAGATTCCAGTCTGTAATTCACTCCCAGGTATCTGTTATTCTGTACATAAACCAGCCCGAACCCCTTGATTAGATTCCAGTCTGTAACTCACTCCTGGGTATCTGTTATTCTATATATAAACCACCCCGAACCCCTCGATTAGATTCAAGTCTGTAACTCTCTCCCGGGTATCTGTTATTCCATATATAAAACCCCGAATCCCATGATTAGATTCCAGTCTGGAACGCAGTCCTGGGTATCTTTTATTCTATGTACAAACCCCCCCCAGAACCCCTCGATTAGATTCCAGTCTGTATCTCACTCCCAGGTATCTGTTATTCTATACATAAACCCCCCCGAACCCCTCGATTAGATTCCAGTCTGTATCTCACTCCCAGGTATCTGTTATTCTATACATAAACCCCCCCGAACCCCTCGATTAGATTCCAGTCTGTATCTCACTCCCAGGTATCTGTTATTCTATACATAAACCATCCCGAACCCCTCGATTAGATTCCTGTCTGTAACTCACTCCCGGGTATCTGTTATTCTATATATAAACTCCCCCCGAACCCCTCGATTAGATTCCAGTCTGTAACTCACACCCAGGGGTCTGTTATTCTATACATAAACCACCCCGAACCCCTCAATTAGATTCCAGTCTGTAACTCACTCCCGGGTATCCGATATTCTATATAAACCATCCTGAACCCCTCGATTAGATTCCACTCTGTAACTCACTCCCGGGTACCTGTTATTCCATATATAAACCACCCCTAAGCCCTCGGTTAGATTCCAGTCTGTAACTCACTCCCGGGTATCTATTATGCGATATATAAACCACCCCGAACCCCTCGGTTAGATACCAGTCTGTAACTCACTCCCTGGTATCTGTTATTCTATATATAAACCACCCCGAACCCTTGGTTAGATTTCAGTCTGTAACTCACTCCCGGGTATCCGATATTCTATATATAAACCATCCCGAACCCCTCGATTTGATTCCAGTCTGTAACTCACTCCCGGGTATCTGTTATTCCTTATATAAAGCACCCCTAACTCCTTGGTTAGATTCCAGTCTGTAACTCACTCCCGGGTATCTGTTATTCTATATATAAACCACCCCGAACCCCTCGGTTAGATTCCAGTCTGTAACTCACTCCCGCATATCTGTTATTCTATGTATAAAATACCCCAAACCCCTAAATTCGATTCTACTCTCTAACTCACTCCCGGGTATCTGTTATTCGATGTATAAACCTCCTCCCCAAACCCTCGATTTGATTCCAGTCTGTAACTCACTCCTGGATATCTATTATTCTATATAGAAACCACTTCGAACCCCTCGATTAAATTCCAGTCTGTAACTCACTCCCGGGTATCTGTTATTCTATATATAAACCACCCCAAACCCCTCGATTAGATTCCAGTCTGTAACTCATTCCCGGGTATCTGTTATTCTATATATAAACTACCCTCAACCCCTCGATTAGATTCCAGTCTGTAATTCACTCCCAGGTATCTGTTATTCTGTACATAAACCAGCCCGAACCCCTTGATTAGATTCCAGTCTGTAACTCACTCCTGGGTCTCTGTTATTCTATATATAAACCACCCCGAACCCCTCGATTAGATTCAAGTCTGTAACTCTCTCCCGGGTATCTGTTATTCCATATATAAAACCCCGAATCCCATGATTAGATTCCAGTCTGGAACGCAGTCCTGGGTATCTTTTATTCTATGTACAAACCCCCCCCAGAACCCCTCGATTAGATTCCAGTCTGTATCTCACTCCCAGGTATCTGTTATTCTATACATAAACCCCCCCGAACCCCTCGATTAGATTCCAGTCTGTATCTCACTCCCAGGTATCTGTTATTCTATACATAAACCCCCCCGAACCCCTCGATTAGATTCCAGTCTGTATCTCACTCCCAGGTATCTGTTATTCTATACATAAACCATCCCGAACCCCTCGATTAGATTCCTGTCTGTAACTCACTCCCGGGTATCTGTTATTCTATATATAAACTCCCCCCGAACCCCTCGATTAGATTCCAGTCTGTAACTCACACCCAGGGGTCTGTTATTCTATACATAAACCACCCCGAACCCCTCAATTAGATTCCAGTCTGTAACTCACTCCCGGGTATCCGATATTCTATATAAACCATCCTGAACCCCTCGATTAGATTCCACTCTGTAACTCACTCCCGGGTACCTGTTATTCCATATATAAACCACCCCTAAGCCCTCGGTTAGATTCCAGTCTGTAACTCACTCCCGGGTATCTATTATGCGATATATAAACCACCCCGAACCCCTCGGTTAGATACCAGTCTGTAACTCACTCCCTGGTATCTGTTATTCTATATATAAACCACCCCGAACCCTTGGTTAGATTTCAGTCTGTAACTCACTCCCGGGTATCCGATATTCTATATATAAACCATCCCGAACCCCTCGATTTGATTCCAGTCTGTAACTCACTCCCGGGTATCTGTTATTCCTTATATAAAGCACCCCTAACTCCTTGGTTAGATTCCAGTCTGTAACTCACTCCCGGGTATCTGTTATTCTATATATAAACCACCCCGAACCCCTCGGTTAGATTCCAGTCTGTAACTCACTCCCGCATATCTGTTATTCTATGTATAAAATACCCCAAACCCCTAAATTCGATTCTACTCTCTAACTCACTCCCGGGTATCTGTTATTCGATGTATAAACCTCCTCCCCAAACCCTCGATTTGATTCCAGTCTGTAACTCACTCCTGGATATCTATTATTCTATATAGAAACCACTTCGAACCCCTCGATTAAATTCCAGTCTGTAACTCACTCCCGGGTATCTGTTATTCTATATATAAACCACCCCAAACCCCTCGATTAGATTCCAGTCTGTAACTCATTCCCGGGTATCTGTTATTCTATATATAAACCACCCCAAACCCCTCGATTAGATTCCAGTCTGTAACTCACTCCCGGGTATCTGTTATTCTATATATAAACCACCCCGAACACCTCGATTAGATTCCAGTCTGTAACTCACTCATGGGTATCTATTATTCTATATACAAACCACACTGAACCCCTCGATTAGATTCCAGTCTGTAACTCACTCCCGGGTATCTGTTATTCTATATATAAACCACCCCAAACCCCTCGATTAGATTCCAGTCTGTAACTCACTCCCGGGTATCTGTTATTCTATATATAAACCCCCCCAAACCCCTCGATTAGATTCCAGTCTGTAACTCACTCCCGGGTATCTGTTATTCCATATATAAGCCCCCCGAATCCCTCGATTAGATTCCAGTCTGTAACTCACTCCCGGGTATCTGTTATTCTCTATATAAACCACCCCGAACCCCTCGATTAGATTCCAGTCTGTAACTCACTCCCGGGTATCTGTTATTCCATATATAATCCCCCCGAATCCCATGATTAGATTCCAGTCTGGAACGCAGTCATGGGTGTCTGTTATATATATCTGAATTCTTTTGATGATACAGAGATTATTGAAAAGTTGTAGTGTCAACCTTGCCTCTTCGAGGCGGTGATTGATTATTTATTCCCGTCGGATAAGTTTTCCTTTACTAACTGTGCCTGGGGCCCCTAGTTCAACACACACACACACTTCCCCATCCGTGGCTGTAGAGTGGGTTCTATTCCCGATGGCCTTCCCAACACCTCTTGTTCATTCGATATCTAGCTCCCCTCTCCGGGATCCTCACAGCCATTTGAATGGATTTGAACCCAATGCAATGGTTAAAAATGAGGATGTTCCTTCAGATATGGTGGGGTGGGACACAGTACCTCACTCACAGAACGTGTCATGAAAATAGCGAATGCATGGTCAGCCTGACGTCAGGCTCCTGGGTTGCTTTCTCTCGAGGCTGAGATGCTTTGGCACTTGTTGGGGGGGGCGGGGTAAGTGAAGTGTTTCCCACAGAAGTGTTCCAGTCTCACCCCCAACAAACATGGCCATCCTTGCCTCCAACAGTCATGGCCTGTCACCCCCAACAAACGGATCTGCCCTTGCCCCCAACAAACATCCATCCTTGCCTCCAACAGTTATGGCCTCTATCACCCCCAACAAACAGATCTGCCCTTGCCCCCAACAAACACGGCCACCCTTGCCTCCACCATACCTGCCCGTCCGTGCCCCTCACAAATGAGGCCTCACTTGCCTTCAACAAATGAGGTCACCCTTGCCTCTGGCAAATATGGCCGTGGTTGTCCATCCCACACAAATATGGTCATGCTTGCCTCCAACGTACATGGCTGTTTGTGGGATTCATTGCTTGAATCCCACAAACAAGGATCCTCTTACTTCCAACGAACATGGGCACTCCTGCCCTTGTGCAATTATGGCTGCCCTTGCCCTCAAAATACATGGCTGGCACTCCACCCAACAAACTTGGCCACCGTTGCACCCACCCTTGCCAACATGGACTCCCTTGCCCCTATCAAATGTGGCCGTCTTTCCCACCCCACACATGTTCGCCACTCACTCCAAACAAATATAGTTGCCACCCGTCCTTTACAAACATGTCTGTCTGACTCTACGAGTGATTCGCACACATACGCACACATCGCTGCCTTCTCAATACTTACATTCCACCCGGTATTTCTCCATCTCCTGGACCTCAGCAACCGACTCACGTAAGTCGCTGGCAAACCTGGTCCGGTCCTGCACACTGGGGGCATTGAAGATGATGAGGATCTTCTTTTCTGCGCTGGGGATGGATGAGGCCAGCTTGATGCCATGGGGGTAATCTGGGATTAGAAAAATGAAACAGTGAGAGAGGGAGCAAGAGATGGGTGCTTAGGGGACTGCAGGCTGGTAAAGGAGAGGAGAGGGGTGGTTGACAATAATGTCTGATCGGGCCGGGTTTCAACCAGCGTCATGTTCTCATGGAGGCCAATATGACATTTCCCCCAACAGATATGGCCACTCTCGCTCCCTCCCAAACAGAATTAGACTCTCTGATCCTTTCCCATCCCAACAAATATGACCACACTCACCCTCAACAAATATGGCCACTCTTGCTCCCTCACCTCAACAACATGGCTAATTTCACCCCAACAAACATTTTTACTCTCGCCTTCCCCAACAAACATGGCCGCTGTCACTCCCAACCAACATGTCTGCTCTCACCCCCAACAAACATGGCCACTCTCACCCCCCAACAAACATGGCTGCTCTCACCCCCAACCAACATGGTCACTCTCACCCACAACAAACATGGCCATTCTCATCCTCAACAAACATGGCTGCTCTCGCCTCCAACAAACATGGCCGCTCTCACCCCCCAACAAACATGGCTGCTCTCACCCCCAACCAACATGGTCACTCTCACCCAAAACAAACATGGCCACTCTCATCCTCAACAAACATGGCCGCTCTCACCTCCAACAAACATGGCCGCTCTCACCCCCAACAAACATGGCCACTCTCACCCCCAACCAACATGTCTGCTCTCACCCCCCCAACAAACATGGCTGCTCTCACCCCCAACCAACATGGTCACTCTCACCCAAAACAAACATGGCCACTCTCATCCTCAACAAACATGGCCGCTCTCACCTCCAACAAACATGGCCGCTCTCACCCCCAACAAACATGGCCACTCTCACCCCCAACCAACATGTCTGCTCTCACCCCCCCCAACAAACATGGCTGCTCTCACCCCCAACCAACATGGTCACTCTCACCCAGAACAAACATGGACGCTCTCACCCTCAACAAACATGGCCGCCCTCACCCCCAACAAACATGGCTGCTCTCACCCCAACAAACATGGCCACTTTCACGCCAAGCAAACATGGCCGCTCTCACCCTCAACCAACAAACGTGAGCACTTTCATTCCCAAAAACATGGCCACTCTTATTCCCCCCAACAAACATGACCACTCTCACCTTCAACAAACATGGCTGCTCTCATCCCCAACATTCTCGCCTCCCCCCCTCCCAACAAACATGGACTCTTTTGCCACAACAACCAAAGCTGCCGTTGTCCCCAAAGGCAGATCTGGCCATGACAGGAGCCTTCCAGGAATGGCTGGGAATGACCAGAATTTCCCTCCATCCCGTGGCGGCTCTTAAAATATCAATCTGAGAGATTTTAAATTTATGGGATTCTCTATATTAACCGGCCCCCGGCGTGCATGCCGGACAGCCAGGAGCAATATTGGGAGAACTGAACTTCCAACTCCTGGAAACCACCCGGAAGTTTCTAGAAGATTCATACCCAGGGCTGCACCAGGCCAGCCCCAGCCCTCAAAGGAGTTCACTGGCTGAAAGGAAATTCCTCAGATAGACAGAGAGAGATAGCAAGGCTAAGACTCACTCGAGATAAGAGGGGGCTCCTATTTTTGCTGCTCAGCTTAACAAATTGCTTTGGTTACAAAAAAACCTTGAAAAAGCCAGAGTTAGAAAGCTTTCTCCCCAGAGATTTCAGCACAGTCTCATAGAGAGAGAATACTGCAAACAGTTTTGGTCTCCTTACTGAAGGAGGGATCTACTCTCATCGAAGGCCGTTCAGAGAAGGTTCACTGGGCCGATTCCTGGGGTGAAGGGGGTGTTTTCTGTCTTATGAGGAAAAGGTTGAGCAGGTCGGGGCCTGAACCCATTGGAGTTTAGAAGAATGAGAGGAGATCTTATTGAAACAGCTCAGATTCCAAGGTGGGGTTTGACAGGGTGGATGCTGAGAGGATGTTCCCCACCCTCTCCTGAGGGTATTCGAGAACTGGGGTGGAGAAGCACAGTTACAGAATGAGGGGGTCTTCCATTGAAGAGGGAGATGAGGAAGAATTTCTTCTCTCAGAGGGTGGTCACTCTGTGGAATTCTCCCCCCACCCCAGACCGCAGTGGGGGCTGTGGCTCATTGAATATATTCAAGAATAGGTTAGACAGATTTCTGACCAACAAGGGGAAAATCGAGGGGTTATATGCCAGGGGTGGGGGAGGGATTCGAGTGGTTATGGTGGGTGGGGTGGAGACAGGAAGGAAGATACGAATTTGGAGCAGGAGTAGGCCACTTGGCCCCTCTCGAGCCTGCTCTGTCACTTAATGAGATCTTGGCTGCTCTGATTGTAACCTCACACTTCGGTGGCGGAGTGAGTGAATATCGAAGGTGGGTGGTTAACGTGTCGATCAAGTGGGGGCTACTTTGTCCTGGATGGTGTTGAGTTTCTCGAGGGTTGTTGGCGCTGCGAGTGGGAGAGTATTACATCACACTCCTGATTTGTGCCTTGTAGATGGTGGACAGGCTTTGGGGGGGGGGGGGGGGGGGAGTCAGGAGGTGAGTTACTCTCCGCAGGATTCCCAGCCTCTGACCTGCTCTGGGAGCCACAGTATTTATGTGGCTGGGTCCAGTTCAGTTTCTGCTCAATGGTAACCCCCAGGATGTTGATAGTGGGGGGGATTCAGCGATGGGAATGCCATTAATTGTCATAGAGTCATAGACATTTACAGCATGGAAACAGGCCCTTTGGCTCAACTTGTCCATGCTGCCTTTTTTAAAAAAATCCCTCAGCTAGTCCCAATTGCCCGCATTCGGCCCATATCCCTCTGTACCCATCGTACACATGTAACTATCTAAATGCTTTTTAAAAGACAAAAGTGTACCCGCCTCTACTACTACCTCTGGCAGCTTGTTCCAGACACTCACCACTCTCTGTGTGAAAAAATTGCCCCTCTGGACACTTTTGTATCTCTCCCCTCTCACCTTAAACCTATGCCCTCTAGTTTTAGACTCCCCTACCTTTGGGAAAAGATATTGACTATCTCGCTGATCTATGCCCCTCATTATTTTATAGATGGTAATGCCATTGATTGTCAAAGGGAGATGGTTAGATCCTCTCTTGTTGGAGATGGTCATTGCCTGGTGCTTGTGTGGGGTGAATGTTACTCACCACTTGTCAGCCCGAGCCTGGATATTGTCCGGGTCTCGCTGCATTTGGACACGGGCTGCTTCAGTATCTGAGGAGTGGCGAATGGTGCTGAACACTGTGCAGTCAGCAGCGAACATCCCCACTCCTGACCTTGTGATGGAGGGAAGGTCATTGATGAAGCAGCTGAAGATGGTTGGGACTAACAGTGGGCAATGCTGAACAAGAACCTTGCACACCCCCTCCCACCTGCTGCCAACACTTTCCCTGAGGTCCCAGGAACCAAAGAGCCGTGGTGCGGCAAGCAAGCTGCCAGATTCCTTTCCCGCAGCCTGACTCGGGCCAGTAAAGGCACCATCCGGCTGCAAGGCCATGGAGGCTGTCATCGCAGCTGGGTGCAGGTTTGTATGTGCCCCACCCCTACTGCACAGCTACGAGGATTGCCTGCTCCCTCATCCCTCCACCCCCTCAAGCTGGCCAAAGAGCTGCCAGTGCACAGGCTCGAAGGGCCAAGTGGCCCTCTGTGCTGCAACCCATATTGGGATTGGCAGTGGGGAGCAAGGACAGAACCCTGCCTGTGTGACTCTGGGTCATTCACCAGCTGATTCAGTTGCGAAGAGTGAGACACTCACAGGCATTTTGGAATAGGTTAACCTTCATCTCGTGCAGCGCAAAGGACTGGCGGAAACTGTACGTCACTGATATCTTCTTCTTCTGAAAGACTTTTGTGACCTGGAAGAAAAGAACGTAGAAGTCAGGGTGACAGAAAGAGAGAAGATAGGATACTGGATAGAGAAGAGGAGAAAGAATGCAGAGAGAGGGAAGGAGAAAGAGAGAGAGAGAAAGAGACAAAGAGAGAGAGGGTGAAGGAGAGGGTGATGCACAGGGAGAGGGTAATGCACAGAGAGGGACAGAGAGAGAGACAGAGAGAGAAACAGACTGTGAGAGTGTCAGGTAGAGAGATACAGAGAGAGAGAGGGACAGACAGAAAGACAGAGATAGAGAGATGGAGAGAGGGAGTCAAGGAAAAAGATAGAGAGACGCAGAGAGAGAAAAAAACACAGACAACGAGAGGGGAATAGAGTGAGATAGTGATAAAAATACAACCGAGTTTATGGAAGAGAGAGATAAAAAGGGATAGAAAGAGAGAAAGAAAAATGGCCGAGGTCAGGTTAGGGAATGGAAAAGTTCGAGAAAAGAAGAAACAGCAAGAGTGAATGAGAAAAAGAAATAAGAGCAAGAGGGAAGGAGTGAGAAAGTTAGAGAGAGCAAGAGAGAAGGAGCGAGAGAGGGAGCAAGTGAGACAGAGAGAGCAAGAAAGAAGGAGCAAGAAAGGGAGTGAGAGAGGAAGCGAGAGAGACAAAGAGCAAGAAAGAAGGAATGAGAGAGGGAGCGAGAAGACAGAGAGAAAGAGAGAAGGAGCCAGAAAGGGAGCGAGGAAGATAGAGAACGAGAGAGGGAGGGAGAGAGACAGAGAAAGAGCAAGAGAGAAGGTGCGAGAAAGACAGAGAGCAAGAGAGATGGAGCGAGAGCGACAGAGAGCAAGAGAGAGGGAGCAAGAGGGACAAAGAGAGTGCAAGAAAGAAGGAGCAAGAGAGGGAGCGTGAGAGACAGAGTAAGAGAGAAGGAGCGAGAGAGACAGTGAGAGCAAGAAAGATGGAGTGAGAGAGACAGAAAGAGCAAGAGAGAAGGAGTGAGAGAGGAAGCGAGAGAGACAGAGAGCAAGAAAGAAGGAGCGAGAGAGGGAGCGAGAAGTCAGAGAGAAAGAGAGAAGGAGCGAGAGAGGGAACCAGAGAGAGCAAGAGAGAAGGTACGAGAGAGACAGAGAAAGCAAGAAAGAGGGAGTCAGAGATACAGAGAGCAAGAGAAAAGGAGTGAGAGAGGGAGCAAGAGAGAGAGAGCAAGAGAGAAGGTGTGGGAGAGACAGAGAGAGCAAGAGAGAAGGAGGGAGAGGGTGGAGGGGGAGGTGGCAACATTCCCTCGGTGGGGTCGGAAGATTGACCCAAACTTCAGCCAGCCATGGTGACCTAAGCATTTTGGTGAACAGACGAAGGCAGTGACCCCTGCAGAGGCAGAAAGCTGGAAGCCGGTTCCACGCACAGCACAATCCCACAAGAAAAGCTGCGGGGGTTGGAGGGATGGACGATGAGGCAGTGGTAGGCGCATGGAGAGGAAATAATACTCGGACTGTTGGACATGAGACTGAGGGACTAAGAGCGACACTGGAGTAGACGGCACTGGACGAGAGTGAGGACGGAGTGTAAGAGGAGCTTTCACACGAGCGTGTCTGTGACACTGAGTAATCTCCATCTTCAGGGAGTCACAGTAACCATTTGGAGAGCAGTGAGGCATAAGGTCAGAGGTTAAACATCCAGTGGGTTGGGCAGAGGACCTTCCCCTGGATTCACACATTCTGCCTCCTTTGTCAGAATGGATTTGAGGATCAACATTGGGCCCCAGGCCACAGGGTGGACTCCACCCACCACTGCACCTCTTCCAATACTGTCCATGGATTTGTTTACATCTACCTGAGAGGGCAGGTGGAACCCTCGGGCTTGACATCTTATCCAGCATTGCAGCGCACCCTCAGAACTGACCCTCCGACAGTGCGACGCTCCCTCAAAGCTGACCCTCCCACAGTGCGGCGTTTCCTCAGAACTGACCCTCCGATATTGCGGCACATCCTCAGCACCGACCCTCCGATGATGCGGTTCGCCCTCAGCACTGACCCTCCAAAAGTGTGGCGCTCTCCCTCAGCACTGACCCTCCCACAGTGCAGCGCTCCCTCAGCACTGACCCTCCCACAGTGCGGCGCTCCCTCAGCACTGACCCTCTGACAGTGCGGCGCTCCCTCAGCACTGACCCTCCCACAGTGCGGCACTCCCTCAGCACTGACCCTCCCACAGTGCGGCACTCCCTCAGCACTGACCCTCCAACAGTGCGGCGCTCCCTCAGCACTGACCCTCCCACAGTGCGGCACTCCCGCAGCACTGGCCCTCCCACAGTGTGGCGCACCCTCAGCACTGACCCTCCCACAGTGCGGTGCTCCCTCAGCACTGACCCTCCCACAGTGCAGCGCTCGCTCAGCACTGACCCTCCGACAGTGCGGCGCTCCTGCAGCACTGACCCTCCGACAGTGCGGCGCTCCCTCAGCACTGACCCTCCCACAGTCCGGCGCTCCCGCAGCATTGACCCTCCCATAGTGCGGCGCTCCCTCAGCACTGACCCTCCCACAGTGCGGCGCTCCCTCAGCACTGACCCTCCCACAGTGCGGCGCTCCCTCAGCACTCACCCTCCCACAGTGCGGCGCTCCCTCAGCACTGACCCTCCCACAGTGCGGCAATCCCTCAGCACTGACCCTCCCACAGTGCAGCGCTCCCTCAGGACTGACCCTCCGTCACTGCGGCGCTCGTTCAGCACTGACCCTCCTCCGTCAGTGCGGCGCTCGCTCAGCACTGACCCTCTGATACCATGGCGCCCCCTCATTACTGGCACTGGAGATGTGTCGGGCCTGGCAAATGGCACCTGAGAAAACACAGGAGCAAGAGAGAAGGAGCACAACGGAGTTTATGGGATGCTATCTTACCACAAGCAGATCATTAAAGAGGAAAACCTCTCGTTGATGGACCCCCTGTTTCTGCGGTCGATTCGGATCCGGAACCTCGTACAGGCGACAGCAACAAACAAGCCTGCGATGGGGCAAGGAGAGAACCTGCAAAATGAAGCAACCATCTTAAAAAACATCAACACGGCATAAACTCACAGCCATGCAGTCTCAGGAGCGTTTGATGGAGACAGTGTCGAGGGAGATTTTCTCTGCATCTAACCCCGTGCTGTACCTGGCCTGGGAGTGTTTGATGGGGACAGTGGAGAGAGAGCTTTACTCTGTATCTAACCCCGTGCTGTACCTGTCCTGGGAGCGTTTGATGGGGACAGTGTAGAGAGCTTTACTCTGTATCTAACCCCGTGCTGTACCTGGCCTGGGAGTGTTTGATGGGGATAGTGTAGAGAGAGCTTTACTCTGTATCTAACCCCGTGCTGTACCAGTCCTGGGAGTGTTTGATGGGGACAGTGTAGAGAGAGCTTTACTCTGTATCTAACCCCGTGCTGTACCTGTCCTGGGAGTGTTTGATGGGGACAGTGCAGAGGGAGCTTTACTCTGTATCTAACCCCATGCTGTACCTGTCCTGGGAGTGTTTGATGGGGACAGTGTAGAGGGAGCTTTACTCTGTATCTAACCCCGTGCTGTACCTGTCCTGGGAGTGTTTGATGCAGGCTCTTTTCAGGCAGAAATGGGGGAATTCATAATGGGGAACAAAGAAATGACTGAGGAACTAAATGTGTACTTTGCTTCTGTCTTCACAAAGGAAGACATGAATAATGGACCGGAAGTTCTGAAAGAAAGAAGTTTTAGTGAGGAGCTGTAGAAAATCAATATTAGTCGAGAAATGGTTTTGGGGAAATTGATGGGATTGTGAGTAGATAAATCTCCAGGGCCTGATAATCTTAATCCCAGAGTAGTTCAGGAAGTGGTACTATCTTACAATAGTAGATCTATTGGTGGTCATTTTCCAAACTTCTTCGGACTCTGGACTGGTTCCTACAGGTTGGAGGGTATCTAATGTAAGGCTGCGATTCAATAATGGAGGTAGTGAATTGCAGGCAGTGTCTGGAGATGGATTGAGAGCTGGGTAGCAGATAGAAAGTAAAGATTTGGCATAAATAGGTATTTTTCTGATTGGCAGTCAGTGACGAGTGGGGTACTGCAGGGATCTGTGCTCGGACCCCAACTGTTCACATTACATATTAATGATTTGGAAGAGGGAACTGAATGTATTATCTCCAAAGTTTCAGATGATACAAAGCTGGGTGGGAAGGTGAGCTGTGAGGAGGATGCGGAGATGCTGAGAGTGATTTGCACAGGCTCAGAGTGGGCATCTGCATGGCAGATGCTGTGCTATGTGGATAAATGTGGGGTTATCCACTTCGGTAGCAAAAATAGGAAGAGAGATTATTACTTGAATGGGTGTGAATTGAAAGAGGTGGATACTGAATGAGACCTTGCGAGTTATCGTCCATCAGGCGCTGAAAGTAAGGACGCAGGTACAGCAGGCAGGAAAGAAGGCAAATGGTATGTTGGCCTTCATAGCTCTGTTCCTGACCCCGTGGTGTCCCTGTCCTGGGAGTGTTTGATGGGGACAGTGTAGAGGGAGCTTTACTCTGTATCTAACCCCGTGCTGTACCTGTCCTGGGAGTGTTTGATGGGGACAGTGTAGAGGGAGCTTTACCCTGTATCTAACCCCGTGCTGTACCTGCCCTGGAGTGTTTGATGGGGACAGTGTAGAGGGAGCTTTACCCTGTATCTAACCCCGTGCTGTACCTGTCCTGGGAGTGTTTGAAGGGGACAGTGTAGAGGGAGCTTTACCCTGTATCTAACCCCGTGCTGTACCTGTCCTGGGAGTGTTTGAAGGGGACAGTGTAGAGGGAGCTTTACTCTGTATCTAACCCTGTGCTGTACCTGTCCTGGAAGTGTTTGATGGGGACATTGTAGAGGGAGCTTTACTCTGTATCTAACCCCGTGCTGTACCTGTCCTGGGAGCGTTTGATGGGGACAGTGTAGAGGGAGCTTTACTCTGTATCTAACCCCGTGCTGTACCTGTCCTGGGGTGTTTGAAGGGGACAGTGTAGAGGGGGCTTTACTCTGTATCTAACCCCGTGCTGTACCTGTCCTGGGAGTGTTTGATGGGGACATTGTAGAGGGAGCTTTACTCTGTATCTAACCCCGTGCTGTACCTGTCCTGGGAATGTTTGATGGGGGCAGTGTAGAGGGAGCTTTACTCTGTATCTAACCCCATGCTGTACCTGTCCTGGGAGTGTTTGATGGGGACAGTGTAGAGGGAGCTTTACTCTGTATCTAACCCCGTGCTGTACCTGTCCTGGTTTGAAGGGGACAGTGTAGAGGGAGCTTTACTCTGTATCTAACCCCGTGCTGTACCTGTCCTGGTTTGAAGGGGACAGTGTAGAGGGAGCTTTACTCTGTATCTAACCCCGTGCTGTACCTGTCCTGGTTTGAAGGGGACAGTGTAGAGGGAGCTTTACTCTGTATCTAACCCCGTGCTGTACCTGTCCTGGTTTGAAGGGGACAGTGTAGAGGGAGCTTTACTCTGTATCTAACCCCGTGCTGTACCTGTCCTGGTTTGATGGGGACAGTGTAGAGGGAGCTTTACTCTGTATCTAACCCCGTGCTGTACCTGTTCTGGTTTGAAGGGGACAGTGTAGAGGGAGCTTTACTCTGTATCTAACCCCGTGCTGTACCTGTTCTGGTTTGATGGGGACAGTGTAGAGGGAGCTTTACTCTGTATCTAACCCCGTGCTGTACCTGTTCTGGTTTGAAGGGGACAGTGTAGAGGGAGCTTTACTCTGTATCTAACCCCGTGCTGTACCTGCCCTGGTTTGAAGGGGACAGTGTAGAGGGAGCTTTACTCTGTATCTAACCCCGTGCTGTACCTGCCCTGGTTTGAAGGGGACAGTGTAGAGGGAGCTTTACTCTGTATCTAACCCCGTGCTGTACCTGTTCTGGTTTGGAGGGGACAGTGTAGAGGGAGCTTTACTCTGTATCTAACCCCGTGCTGTACCTGTTCTGGTTTGAAGGGGACAGTGTAGAGGGAGCTTTACTCTGTATCTAACCCCGTGCTGTACCTGTTCTGGTTTGAAGGGGACAGTGTAGAGGGGAATTTACCGGTTTCTTGCCCACTATTAGCCGCTCCACCGCTTGAACCTGCGACACGTGGTCATCGTTGGTCCTCAGTTCCCGTTTCTGGATCCGATGGTAGATTCCCACCAGCATATCCCGTGGGATATCCTCTCCATTATCCACTCCTATACGAGATGGAGAGAATGAAGATCACAATTAAAGAGCCCTCTCGAATCTCATCAAGGCAACACTTCAGAAACAGGCCAATCTGCCCTTCCTCTCCCCCAGGCCAGCTTCCTCTCACCCCATACATCATCTCTCTCCCATCCCCCTACCCCCCATATCCTTCTGTTCCTTTCCTATTGTGGATCTGGTTTTTCCCCCTCCCCACCTCAAACACATTGACACAATTCACTTCAAACACTCTCTATGGGAGCGACTTCCACATTGTTCCCACTCTCTGGGTAAGGACCCTTCATCTCAATTCTCTCTTAATCTGTGAGGTTTGGAAGGATGGAAAAGCAGGATATTTCTTGAAAGGTTGACTGGAAAATGTTTGGAATTCAAAGCTATCTGGTGTCCGGGTACTTAGACACAAAATGTTAGTATGCAGATGCAGCAGGTGATGGGGATGGCAAATAGGAATGTTGTCCGTTATCGCGAGGGGGGATGGGGGGTATAAGGGTCGGAAAGTCTTGCTCAAACTGTACAGGGCATTGGTGTTTCCGCAGCTGGAGTACTGCGTACAGATTTGGTCTTCCTACTTAAGGAGGGATATAGCATGGCTCCAAAGATGTGCAGGTTAGGTTGATTGGCCATGCTAAAATTGCCCCTTAGTGTCCTGAGATGCGTAGGTTAGAGGGATTAGCGGGTAAATGTGTAGGGTTATGGGGGTAGGGCCTGGGTGGGATTGTGGTCGGTGCAGACTCGATGGGCCAGATGGCCTCTTTCTGCACTGTAGGGTTTCTATGATTTCTATGGTTTCTATGGAACACATGGGAGGTTGATCAGACTGATTCCTGCGCAATGAGGGGTGTTGTCCCACGAGGAGAGGTCGAGGAGGACGAGTCGATAGTCCCTGGAGTTTAGGAGAATGAGAGGCGATTTCATTGCAATCTGTAAAATTCTAGAGGGGTTTTGACAGAGTCGATACTGAGAGGCTGTTTCCCCCATCCCCTCACCTCTGGCTGGACAGTCTGGAACGCGGGGTGCGGCGGGGGAGCAGGGTCACAATCGCAGGATCAGAGGGTGGCCATTTTGGACTGAGATGCTGAGAAATGTCTTCACTCTGAGGGTGTGGAAGTTTTGAAATTCCCACCCCCTGAGGGAGCTCAATCATCGAGTATATTAAGACGGAGATAGCGAGAGACACTGAGGGAATTGAAGGATTGGGTGAGGGGAGGGGGACGGGGGAGAGGCGGTGGGGAAAGTGGGAGTCGAGGTGGGAGATCAGCCATAATGGTATTGAATATGGCAGCAGGCTCAAGAGAGACAAAATGACTTCCACCTATTCCCATTTTCTTATGCTTGCACCCCATCCACAACCTTCGACATTCACTCTCTCCACCACTGACATACACACTGTGGGTGTACCTACACCACACAGGACTGCAGCGGTTCAAGATGGCGGCTCACCCAACACCTGCTCAGGGAGCAATTAGGGATGGGGGAATAAATGCCTGACCCAGCCAGCGACGCCCACATTAGCTGAATGGGAATTGTACGGGGATTTGGTGAGAGAAAGGGGGTGGGAGGGGGAATATCAATTGGATAGTGCTTTCAAAGACACTTAGTCTTAAAATGACTCGGTAATCATTGAGGTCATTCCCACCATTGCGCATGTGTCGGCACCTTTGAAAGAACCATTCAATGAATCCCACGCTCTCTCCCTAGTCTCCAACCCCTGCCCTTTTGCCTAAATCTCAACAAATATTTCTCCTTTGTGCACTTCTCCAATTCCCCCCTTTTTTGAGGGTGAATCTGCTTCCACCACCCTTTCGGGCAGTGCCTTCCAGATCACAACTCCCCGGATCAATAATAAAATTCTCCTCCTCTCCCTCTCCCTTTTAATTCTCTTCAATTTGTGACCACCTCCCTCCAGTTACCGACTCTCCTGCCACTGGGAAACACTTTCTCCTTATTCACTCAATCGAAGCCACCTTGTGATAGTGAATGC
The DNA here is from genome assembly GCF_964213995.1 of Mustelus asterias. NCBI lineage: Eukaryota > Metazoa > Chordata > Chondrichthyes > Carcharhiniformes > Triakidae > Mustelus > Mustelus asterias. Next base: position 77,231 of record NW_027590586.1, read on the forward strand.
GTTGATTAAATCTTCCCCTTCAACCTTCTCTGCTCTATAGGAGAACAATCCCAGCTTCTCCCAGTCTCTCTCTCTCTCTCTCCGCGTGAACTGAAGTCCCCTCATCCCTGGGAAGTGTTCTGGTAAATCTCCCTCCGCCCACACCCCTCCCCGAGGCCACAACATCCTTCTGAAAGAATTAAATGTAATACTGCAGCTGGGAATGCACCAGTTTTTTTCATAACAAAACTTGCATTTATATAGCACCTTTGATGTAGTAAACCATCCCTGAGGCACTTCACAAGAACGTAAATCAGACAGAATCTGATACATCGGGAGGTATTAGTAACAAGTGATCAAAAGCTCGGTCAAAGAGTTGGTTTTTAAGGAGTGTCTTAAAGGAGGTGAAAGAACGATAGAGAGAGATGTGGAGAGATTTAGGGAGGGAATTCCAGGACCCCCCAGGCAGCTGAAGACGTGGCCACTAATGGAGCGATGGGAATCAGGGAATGCTCGAAGGGCCTGAATTGGAGGAGCACATAGATCTTGGAGGGTTGTAAGAAGTTATAGAGATAGGGTGGATTGTAGGGACTGGAGGAGGTTACAGAGATAGGGAGGGGTGTAGGGGCTGGAGGAGGCTACAGAGATAGGGAGGGGTGTAGGGGCTGGAGGGAGTTACAGAGATAGGGAGTGTTGTAGGGGCTGGAGGAGGTTACAGAGATAGGGAGGGTTGTAGGGGCTAGAGGAGGTTACAGAGATAGGGAGGGGTGTAGGGGCTGGAGGGAGTTACAGAGATAGGGAGTGTTGTAGGGGCTGGAGGAGGTTACAGAGATAGGGAGGGTTGTTGGGGGCTGGAGGAGGTTACAGAGATAGGGAGTGTTGTAGTGGCTGGAGGAGGTTACAGAGATAGGGAGGGTTGTAGGGGCTGGAGGAGGTTACAGAGATAGGGAGGGTTGTAGGGGCTGGAGGGGGTTACAGAGATAGGGAGGGTTGTAGGGGCTGGAAGGGCGTTACAATGATAGGGAGGGTTGTAGGGGCTGGAGGGGGTTACAGAGATAGGGAGTGTTGTAGGGGCTGGAGGAGGTTACAGAGATAGGGAGGGTTGTAGGGGCTGGAGGAGGTTACAGAGATAGGGAGGGTTATAGGGGCTGGAGGGGGTTCCAGAGATAGGGAGGGTTGTAGGGGCTGGAGGGGGTTACAGAGATAGGGAGGGTTAGAGGGGCTGGAGGGGGTTACAGAGATAGGGAGGGTTGGAGGGGCTGAAGGGGGTTACAGAGATAGGGAGGGGTGTAGTGGCTGGAAGAGGTTACAGAGATAGGGAAGGTTGTAGAGGCTGGAGGAGGTTACAGAGATAGGGAGGGTTGTAGGGGCTGGAGGAGGTTACAGAGATAGGGAGGGCTGTAGGGGCTGGAAGGGGGTTACAATGATAGGGAGGGTTGTAGGGGCTGGAGGGGGTTACAATGATAGGGAGGGTTGTAGGGGCTGGAGGAGGTTACAGAGATAGGGAGGGTTGTAGGGGCTGGAGGAGGTTACAGAGGTAGGGAGGGGTTTGAAAGCGAGGATGAGAATTTGAAAGTGGAGGTGTTGCCGGACTGGGAGCCAGTGTGGGTCAGTGAGCACGGGGGCGATGGTGAATGGGGACTGGGTGCGAGTCCGGACAGGGGGCGGGTAGCAGAGTTTGGGAGGAACTGAAGCTCCCGGAGGGTCGAGTGTGGGAGAGCAGCCAGGAGAGCAAGGGAATAGTCGAGTGTGGAGGGGAATGAAGGGGCGGACGAGGGTTTCCACAGCGGATAAGCCGAGACTGGAAGGGAGGAATCAGGTGAGGTTACAGAGGAGAGAATGGGCAGAGTAAGTAACGGAGCGGATATGAGGTGGGAAACTAATCTCGGAGTTAAATGTGACTCTGAGGCTGCAAACGGACTGGCTTCACCTCAGAGTGTTAGCAGGGAGAGGGATGGAGTCAGTCGCTATGGAAACAGAGTTTGGAGCAGGAACCAAAAACAATGTTTAAGTTTATTAGTCACAAGTAAGGCTTACATTAACACTGCAATGAAGTTACTGTGAAATTCCCCGAGTCGTCACACTCCGGTGCCTGTTCGGGTCAATGCACCCTAACCAGCACGTCTTTCAGACTGTGGGAGGAAACCGGAGCACCCGGAGGAAACCCACGCAGACACGGGGAGAACATGCAGACTCTGCACAGACAGTGACCCAAACCGGGAATCGAACCTGGGGTCCCTGGCGCTGTGAGGCAGCAGTGCTAACCACTGTGCCATCGTGCCGCCCCACTTGGCTTCAGTCTGCTCAATATTCAATTGGAGGGAAACTCTACTCATCTAATGCTGGCTGTCGGGCTATTCAGAGAGAGCAGGTGAGGGAGGACTCATTGCACATTGCAAGTGTGCAGACAGCGTGCAGAGGCAGGGATGGGTGCGGCTCCGAGCTGGAACTCACCTCGCAGGTTCTTGATGAAGTCGTCCAGCTTCATTTTGCGCTCGGGCTTCACGTTGGGGCTGTACATGTCGGTGTTGAGCAGGATGATGGCGAAGGCCAGGATGAAGATGGTGTCGGGATTGCGAAACTGCCGCACCAGAGCCGGGTTACAGATGCAGTACCGTTGGCTGGAGAGAACGGGCACAGTCAATGCTTTCAAAATCCTGTCAACAGCCCATAGACGCTCACGTACGTTCCTTACGTGGGGTGGGCCTGGAGCACTGCGTATAGTTTTAGCCTCCTTAACTTAAGGAGGGATCTACTCGCATCGGAGGCCGTTCAGAGAAGGTTCACTGGGCCGATTCCTGGGGTGAAGGGGGGGGGCGTTTATCTTATGAGGAACAGGTTGAGCAGGTCGGGGCCTGAACCCATTGGAGTTTAGAAGAATGAGAGGGGATCTTATTGAAACATCTCAAATTCTGAGTGGTGTTTGACAGGCTGGATTCTGAGAGGATGTTTTCCCCCCTTCATGGGGTGGCGGGGTGGGGGGTGGAATCTTTAACTTGAGGAGGGGACAGGAAAGTGGAGTTGAAGCCCCAATCAGATCAGACATGATCTTGTAGAATGGAGGGAATCACGCTCGAGGGGCCGAAACGCCTCTTCTTACTCCCAATTCTTATAGAATCATACAATGCAGAAGAGGCCTTTCGGCCCATCGAGTCGAGAAACACCTGAACTCCCATCTAATCCCATCTACCAGCACTTGACTTGAATGTTATGACGTGCCAAGTGCTCATCCAGGTATTTTTTAAAGGATGTGAGGCAACCCGCCTCTACCACCCTCCCAGGCAGCACATTCCAGACCGTCACCATCCTCTGGGTAAAAAAGGTTTTTCTCACAACCCCCCCTCAACATCCTGCCCCTCACCTTGAACCCATGTCCCCTCATGACTGACTCTTCAACTAAGGGGAACAGCTGCTCCTTATCCACTCTGTCCATGTCCCTCATAATCTTGTCCACCTCGATCAGGTCGCCCCTCAGCCTTCTCTGCTCCAATGAAAACAACCCAAGCCTACCCAACCTCTCTTCATAACTTAAATACTCCATTCCAGGCAGCATCCTGTGAATCTCCTCTGCACACCCTCCAGTGCAATCACATCCTTCCTATTGTGTGGCGATCAGAACTGCACACAGTACTCTCGCTGTGGCCTCACCAAAGTTCTACAACTCCATAGAATTAATGGATTGAATGGCTAGTTTCTGCATCTTATGCTCTTAAACAAGGGACCACCATAGGTGAGACCCCATGGGTTTGGGGGTGGGTAATGTGAGGGGGGGATAGTTAGATCGGGGCTCCACCCAGTTTGGGTAGGGTGAAGGAGGGGGTGGTTCAAATAGTCCATTACCGCGAGGGGTGCAAGATGTCACCCTCTGCGTTTACGGGTGTCCAGATATCACAAACATCCAAAAAGCAGATGCCCCACCAACACCCGTCAACGCCACCAATTGCCCCTACTCCCCCCGTCACGCCCCTCCCCATTGAACACCAACCTGAAAGATTCGATCAGCCGCTCCACTTTCTGGGCCTCTCCCTGGACACGGATGTGGGACTGGAACTTGCGGAGAGCCTCGTCCAGCTCCATCCCGCCAAAATCCATCTCGTCCACAACGCAACTGTGGGTGGGCAAAGGTAAATTAGGCCAAGGCAGAAACAGGAATTCCCGTACGGTCGGAGGGGTGGTCACTGCTTCCACTTGATACGAGGTCTCATATCTGAATCCAACACCATTCCCCACCCCCCACCCAGACTATCAACATCCTGGGGGTTACCATTGAGCAGAAACTGAACTGGACCCAGCCGTATAAATACTGTGGCTCCCAGAGCAGGTCAGAGGCTGGGAATCCTGCGGAGAGTAACGCACCTCCTCAGTTCCCCCCGCCCCCCACCCGGCCCCCATTCCCCCCTTCCCCCTGCCCCCCATCCAAGCCTGTCAAAGCCTGTCCACCATCGACAAGGCACAAGTCGGGAGTGTGATGGAATACTCTCCCACTCGCCTGGATGGGCGCAGCTCCGACAACACTCGAGAAGCTCGACACCATCCGGGACAAAGCAGCCCCCCCGCTCGATCGACACGCTAACCCCCCCACCCTCGACATTCACTCCCTCCACCACCGACGCACAGCGGCAGCAGTGTGTACCGTCTACAAGATGCACTGCAGCGACTCACCAAGGCTCCTTCGACAGCGCTGCCCAAACCCGCCACCTCTACCCCCTCGAAGGACAAGGGCAGCAGGTGCCATGGGGAACACCCACAGCCTGTAAGTTCCCCCTCCAACCTCCCCCCCCTCAACCCATCCCCCCAACCCACACACACACACACACCATCCCAACTTGGAAATATTTCGGCCGTTCCTTCACTGTGGCTCGGTCAAAATCCTGGAACTCCCTCCCTAACAGCGCTGTGGGTGTACCTACACCACACAGGACTGCAGCGGTTCAAGATGGCAGCTCATCCACCACCTCCTCAAGGGGGCAATTAGGGATGGGGGATAAACATTGGGCCTAGCTAGTGATGTCCACCCCCAAGCAATGCAAACACACTGTATGTGCTCTACCCGCATCCCAGAGCCATTATACCCGTACATCATCGCTCAAGGTGATCACTAATCCTACAATGGCTCCTGGAGCTCTGACACAACACCAGTTTAAAATTCTCATCTTTATTCTCAAATCTCTTTCACCAACCCCCCCATCCCAATCTCTGCAACTTCTTCCATCCCTACAACCCTTCCCATGTCTGTAACTTCCTCCAGCCCCTATGACCCTCCCTACCTCTGTAACCTCCTCCATCCCTACAACACTTGAGAAACATTAAGGTAGCCAAGTCCCCAGAGCCTGATGGGATATACCCCAGAATACTGAGAGAGGCAAGGGAGGAAATTGCTGGGGCCTTGAGAGAAATCTTTGTATCCTCACTGGCTACAGGGGAGGTCCCAGAGGATTGGAGAATAGCCAATGTTGTTCCTTTGTTTAAGAAGGGTCGCAAGAATAATCCAGGTAATTACAGGCTGGCGAGCCTTACATCAGTGGTAGGGAAATTATTGGAGAGGATTCTTCAAGACAGGATTTATTCCCACTTGGAAATAAGTAAACGTATTAGTGAGAGGCAACATGGTTTTGTGAAGGGGAGGTCGTGTCTTACGAACTTGATCGAGTTTTTCGAGGAAGTGACAAAGGTGATTGATGAGGGTAGGGCAGTGGATGTTGTCTACATGGACTTCAGTAAGGCCTTTGACAAGGTCCCTCATGGCAGACTGGTGCAGAAGGTGAAGTCGCATGGGATCAGAGGTGAGCTGGCAAGGTGCATACAAAACTGGCTCGGTCAAAGAAGACAGAGGGTAGCAGTGGAAGGGTGCATTTCTGAATGGAGGGCTGTGACAAGTGATGTTCCTCAGGGATCAGTGCTGGGACCTTTGATGTTTGTAATATAAATGATTTGGAGGAAAATGTAACTGGATTGATAAGTAAGTTTGCGGACGACACAAAGGTTGGTGGATTTGCGGATAGCGATGAGGACCACCAGAGGACACAGCAGGATATAGATCAGTTGGAGACTTGGGCGGAGAGATGGCAGATGGAGTTTAATCCGGACAAATGTGAGGTAATGCATTTTGGAAGGTCTAATACAGATAGGAAAAATGGCAGAACCTTTAAGGGTATTAATAGGCAAAGGGATCTGGGTGTACAGTACACAGGTCACTGAAAGTGGCAATGCAGGTGGAGAAGGTAGTCAAGAAGGCATACAGCATGCTTGCCTTCATCGGCCGGGGTATTGAGTTTAAAAATTGGCAAGTCATGTTGCAGCTTTATAGAACCTTAGTTAGGCCGCACTTGGAATATAGTGTTCAATTCTGGTCGCCACACGACCAGAAGAATATGGAGGCTTTGGAGAGGGTACAGAAAAGATTTACCAGGATGTTGCCTGGTATGGAGGGCATTAGCTATGAGGAGAGGTTGGAGAAACTTGGTTTGTTCTCACTGGAGCGACGGAGGTTGAGGGGAGACCTAATAGAAGTCTACAAGATTATGAGAGGCATGGACAGAGTGGATAGTCAGAAGCTTTTTCCCAGGGTGGAAGAGTCAATTACTAGGGGGCATAGGTTTAAGGTGCGAGGGGCAAGGTTTAAAGGAGATGTACGAGGCAGATTTTTTGCACAGAGAGTAGTGGATGCCTGGAACTCGTTGCCGGGGGAGGTAGTGGAAGAGGATACATTAGTGACTTTTAAGGGGCGTCTTGACAAGTACATGAATAGGATGGGAATAGAGGGATGTGGTCCCCAGAAGGGTAGGGGGTTTTAGTTAAGTCGGGCAGCATGGTCGGTGCAGGCTTGGAGGGCCGAAGGGCCTGTTCCTGTGCTGTAATTTTCGTTGTTCTTTGTAACACTCCCTATGTCTGTAACCACCTCCAGCTCTGACGACCCTCTCTATTTCGGTAACCTCCTCCAGCCCCTACAACCCTCCCTATTTCTGTAACCTCTTCCAGCCCCTACACCCCTCCCTATCTCTGTAACCCCCTCCAGCCTCTACAATCCTCCCTATCTCTGTAACCTCCTCCAGCCCCTACAACCCTCCCCATTTCTGTAACCTCCTACAGCTCTCCGAGATCTCTGCGCTCCTCCAATTCCGGCCTCTCGAGCATCCCCTGATTCCCATCGCTCCACCATTAATGGCCGTGCCTTCAGCTGCCTGAGAGGCCTTAACCTCTGGAATTCCCTCCCTAAACCTTTCCATCTGTAATTTTTATAAATGACTTGGAGGAGGGGGCTAAAGGTGGATCAGTAAATTTGCTGATGACACCAAAATTGGAGGAGTAGTGGATGAGGTGGAGGGCTGTTGTAGGCTGCAAAGAGATATAGATAGGATGCAGAGCTGGGCTGAAAAATGGCAAATGGAGTTTAACCCTGATAAATGCGAGGTGATTCATTTTGGTAGGACAAATTTAAATGTGGATTACAGGGTCAAAGGCAGGGTTCTGAAGAATGTGGAGGAACAGAGAGATCTTGGGGTTCATATCCACAGATCTCTGAAGGTTGCCACCCAAGTGGATAGAGCCGTGAAGAAGGTCTATAGTGTGTTGGCATTCATTAACAGGGGGTTTGAGTTTAAGAGCCGTGGGTTATGCTGCAACTGTACAGGACCTTGGTGAGACCACATTTGGAATATTGTGTGCAGTTCTGGTCACCTCACTATAAGAAGGATGTGGAAGCGCTGGAAAGAGTGCAGAGGAGATTTACCAGGATGCTGCCTGGTTTGGAGGGTAGGTCTTATGAGGAAAGGTTGAGGGAACTTGGGCTTTTCTCTTTGGAGCGGAGGAGGTTGAGAGGAGACTTGATAGAGGTTTATAAGATGATGAGGGGGATAGATAGAGTGAACGTTCAAAGACTATTTCCTCGGGTGAATGGAGCGGTAACTAGGGGGCATAACTATAGGGTTCATGGTGGGAGATATAGGAAGGATGTCCGAAGTAGGTTTTTTACTCAGAGAGTCATTGGGGTGTGGAATGGACTGCCTGCAGTGATAGTGGAGTCAGAAACTTTAGAAACATTTAAGAAGCTATTGGATAGGCACATGGAGTACTTCGGGACGATAGGGAGGAAATAGCTTGATCTGGGTTTCAGACAAAGCTCGGCACAACATCGTGGGCCGAAGGGCCTGTTCTGTGCTGTACTGTTCTATGTTCTATCTCTCACACTCTCTCTCTGTCTCTCTCTCTGTCTCTCTCTGTCTCTCTCTCTCCTTTAAGATGCTCCTTAAAAACCGGCCTCTCTTACCGAGCTTTTGGTTGTCTGTCCCTGATTTCTCCTGATGTGTCTTGAGGTTAGATTCTGTCTGAATAACACTCCTGTGCAGCGTCTCGTGGAGGTTTGCAGTGAAGGCGCTATAGAAATGAAATGCGTGCGGGCGCTTTGACAGGATCACTGCTGTTGTCAATGAGGTGGGACTGGTGGGTGGAGAATTCGGGTCAGAAGGTTTTGCTAGCGGGGTGAAGGCACTTGCATGAAGCTGGAAGCTAATACTCACTCCAGCACATCCCTGTTGAATTGTTTCTGACGGTTCCCCAGGAATTCGCCAATCATCTGCCGGCTGAGGCCCTTCCGTTCAAGAATGAAGCGCGCAACGCCAATCGGCGTGTCCGCCACGAAGCCTCGCTCGATCAGGTACTGGATCCCCTTCTCTGGCTTCCTGTGGCAATCGAGAGAGGAAGAAAAGAGACAACTTTCTGAGGTTCACACTCCTAATTCACACACACCTGTTACACAGGAACAGGAGGAGGGCCATTCAGCCCCTCTCGAACCTATTACACAGGAACAGGAGGAGGCCATTCAGCCCCTCTCGAACCTGTTACACAGGAACAGGAGGAGGGCCATTCAGCCCCTCTCGAACCTATTACACAGGAACAGGAGGAGGCCATTCAGCCCCTCTCGAACCTGTTACACAGGAACAGGAGGAGGCCATTCAGCCCCTCTCGAACCTGTTACACAGGAACAGGAGGAAGCCATTCAGCCCCTCTCGAACCTGTTACACAGGAACAGGAGGAGGCCATTCAGCCCCTCTCGAACCTGTTACACAGGAACAGGAGGAGGCCATTCAGCCCCTCTCGAACCTGTTACACAGGAACAGGAGGAGGCCATTCAGCCCCTCTCGAACCTGTTACACAGGAACAGGAGGAGGCCATTCAGCCCCTCTCGAACCTGTTACACAGGAACAGGAGGAGGCCATTCAGCCCCTCTCGAACCTGTTACACAGGAACAGGAGGAGGGCCATTCAGCCCCTCTCTCTCGGGTCTGTTACACAGGAACAGGAGGAGGCCATTCTGCCCCTCTCTCTCGGGTCTGTTGCATAGGAACAGGAGGAGGCCCATTCTGCCCCTCTCTCTCGAGTCTGTTACACAGAAACAGGAGGAGGCCATTCAGCTCTTAGAGTCATAGAGGTTTACAGCATGGAAACAGGCCCTTCGGCCCAACTTGTCCATGCCGCCCTTTTTTTTTAAACCCCTAAGCTAATCCCAATTGCACGCATTTGGCCCATATCCCTCTATACCCATCGTACCCATGTAACTAACTAAATGCTTTTTAAAAGATAAAATTGTACCCACCTCTACTACTGCCTCTGACAGCTTATTCCAGACACTCACCACTCTCTGAGTGAAAATATTGCCCCTCTGGACCCTTTTGTATCTCTCCCCTCTCACCTTAAACCTATGCCCTCTAGTTTTAGACTCCCCTACCTTTGGGAAAAGATATTGACTATCTAACTGATCTGTGCCCATCATTATTTTACAGACCTCTATAAGATCACCCCTCAGCCCCCCCATACTCCAGAGAAAAAAGTCCCAGTCTATCCAGCCTCTCCTGATAACTCTTCTTGATCCTGTTGCCCCATTCAGTGCGATCATATCTGATCTGTGATCTTCCTTTACCCCCTCCACATCCTCATTATGTTGGCATTACAGAAATCTCTCGATCTGAGATTTCACATTGACTGACCCAGCATCGATTGCTGTTTCTGGGAGAGAATTCCAAACTCCTCCCACCCTCTGTGTGTTGACATGTTTCCTTCCTTCACTCCGGAAATCTCGACCTCTCATTTTAGACTGTTTCCTCCCCCTCATCCCAGACTCCCCCCACCAGCGAGCCATAGTTTCTCTCTTTCTCTCTCTCTCCACCCTATCCGAATACCTTGAAAACTTCCACTAAATCACCCCCAAACCTTCTAGACCCTAGAGAATAGAGGGCCAGGTTTGGGATAACTCCAGGGCAGCGACAGACTGGAAGGCATGTCACAGCTGAACCAATCATAACAGCCGGGGTTCACCAGAGTCATTCCTGGGATGATGGGGAGTCATGGTCTTGGGATTGTGACGATTCTGTGCCTTTAAGAAATGTATTTGAGTCATGTATTCCATGCAGGATTCTTTTTTTAATAGCCTGTTCCAAAACAGGTACCGCTTGGGCTGCAACCGGCAGCCTGTGTTGTTCCTGCAGCAACATAATTGGTTCTAATTGCTGGAACGTTTGTTTGAATCTGAGCTCATGCTGCTCTGTTATTTTAGTGTTTTCCCCAGGGGTTTTGCAGAGTCGGGCTTTATTGACAGAAAGATCATGTGACTGGGTAGAGCTAGGCTTAAATTAGAAGAAATCAAGCTTAGATGCTGCTGGAGTTGTTCGAGAGCAATGCCTCTCTTTCTCTCTCTGGCCTTGGAGACTGGAACCTGGCAGGAAATAAGTCTCTTTCTCTGAGATTCTGCTGTTTGGGGATGGATCTTTCTCTGGAGGTGGTTGCGTGAAAGTCAGAAGACAGGTTTCTGTCTGGATCTCTATCCAGAGGTGTTTAAAGGCTGGAAATGTAATATCCCCGTAAGCATATCTATTTTTGTGCTGTTTTTAAAAAATGGGATTTATGTCTTTGGAACAGATCCTGCTTACTTCGGAACTGTAGAGATTGCTAGCTCTTAAGAATTCTAACTTGTTATGTTTAAATATTTAAACTGGTAAAAGTTATGTTCTTCTTTTGGTTCTTTTGGAGAGAGAGAGAGAGGGTAAGAAGGCGAGGGAGGGAGAGGGAGGAAGGTGAGACAGGAGAGAGGGTGAGGTGGAAGGGGGAGGGAGGGAGAGCGAGAGGAGGGTGGAGAGAGATGGAAGGGGAGGGGGAGAGATGGAGGGAGGGGAAGCTGGAAGGGGGAGGGAGGAGGAGTTGGATGGAGGAGGGAAGAGGGGAGTGAGGGAGATAGAATGGGAAGGGAGAGGGAAGGGGGGGGTGAGGGCGATGAAAGGAGGGAGTGACAGGGTTGAGGACCTACTTGTTGAAGAGGTTGAGTCCGATGCGATACTGGCGCCGCTGCATCACGTCGTTATTGAGAGCGGGCGAGTCCCAGCTATGGCGAGTTTCTTTGTGGTAGGTCTGTTTACAGAGGGTCTGTTCCCGGATACTGTCCCGCGACGAGGAGCCCGTGCTGCAGTTGATGGTCTCGTTGGAGTTAACGCTGCTGTTGAGGCTGTCGTTGTCACCATCCGAGAGCTCTGCCTCGGGCTTACCGTTGCGGTTGGCATTGCCGTTGTTGTTGGCCAGGTGGGCATCCAGCGGGTGCAGGGGGAGGGGAGAGCGGACGGGGGGCGGCGGGGGTGGTGCCCGATGGACAGGCACCGGGACAGGAACGGGGATGGGCACCGGGGCGGGCTTGGGAGGTGGCGCCACCTCCTGCTCGTAGACCAACTGGCGGCTGAGGGAGCCCCGGTCCGAGCGGTCACTCATGTCGACTGAGCTGTCGCTGGGCGGCTCAATGGTCAGCAAGGGCAGGTGGGCCGCCCGCCGCCGGTAGTCCCTGCACTCCATGCACCCGGGGCCCCGCCGGCCACCCTCGGCCTCCCTCCCCTGCCCCCCGGCTCCCCCCCAGTACTCCTGGCCCCCCGGCCCACCCACCCCCCCGCTGCCCAGGTGCTGGTGGTGGTGGGGGTGATGGTGCGGGTGCAGCTCCTGCTCCGAGCTGGGCGCCCGCTCTGAGGAGATGGGGGAGGCAGGCGCCGAGGCTGGTGCCTCGCCCTCGTCAATGTAGAGGGTGACGTCGCTGTAGGTGGTGGTGGAGTCCTCGTTCTTCACCCGCCGTGGCTCGCTGCGGCTGTCGAAGGAGTCGCCCTCCTCGCCCGCCGTGCCGGGGGGCACCGGCCGGCAGCCCAGCGCATCGTCGATGGACTCGGCCAGGGTGCGCACCTGCTTGGAGAAGGTGTCCTCCAGTTCGGTGATCTCGTTGGTGAAGTCGCTGGAGGCGGTAGTGGACTCCACGTCCAGACCCCCGAACTGATCGCTGCGCTCCGAGTGTGTGCGCGAGCCCAGGCCTGTCTGCTCGGAGCGCACCGAGGCCTGCTTACTCTCAAAGCTGGCCCCGTGCCCCTTCTCGTACTCCTCGAAGGAGTACTGCATGCGCATGTTGGACAGCACGATGCGGCGCGACATGCGGCTCTCTGACAGTGAGCTGCGCAGACGCTCAAAGTTCTTGTTCATCCGGTACTGGCGGAAGGCGGTCTGGATCGTGCGTGCGGCTCGCCGGCTCAGGAAGTATCCTCCATACTTCCTCTCGAGCATCTCCACCTGCAGAGGGGGGGGGGGGGTTGCGGGGAGAAAGAGAACAGGGCACGGAGGCACAGGTTAAAACCCTGCAGCATTAAATCCCACCCCCTCCCACACCCGAGCCGAGCTGACACAGTTACACCTGGAGAAACACCAACACACATACACGTCCAGTTCGCCTCTCCGCACCCTCGTATTAGACGTGGAGGGGGACAGCTCAGATTCACCTGGCACTGAAAGGGTTAAATTCTGAGGGCCAGTCTCACAGCCTGGGCTTGTGTTCCCTCGAGTGTGGAAGAATGAGGGGGCGATCTGATCCTCTGGAATTTCAAACCCGAGATTGACAGATTTTTGTTGATAAGGGGTGGGAATTAAGGGTTACGAAACTGAGGTGGACAAATGTAGTTACGATACAGATCAGCCATGATCTGACTGAATGGAGGAATAGATTAGAGAGCTGAATGGCCTCCTCCTCTTCCTGTGTAACAGGCTCAAGAGGGGCTGAATGGCCTCCTCCTCTTCCTGTGTAACAGGCTCAAGAGGGGCTGAATGGCCTCCTCCTGTTCCTGTGTAACAGGCTTGAGAGGGGCTCAATGGCCTCCTCCTGTTCCTGTGTAACAGGCTTGAGAGGGCCTCAATGGCCTCCTCCTGTTCCTGTGTGACAAGCTCGAGAGAGAGAGGGGCTGAATGGCCTCCTCCTGTTCCTGTGTAACAGGCTTGAGAGGGGCTCAATGGCCTCCTCCTGTTCCTGTGTGACAGGCTCGAGAGAGAGAGAGGGGCTGAATGGCCTCCTCCTGTTCCTGTGGAACAAGCTCGAGATGGGGGAGGGGTGTACGTGGCTGAATGGCTATTCCATCATGACAGCTAGGTGTGATTTAAATTCAGTTAATTGAAACAATTGTGAATTAAAAGCTAAAGTAGTGTGATTGCTGTTTTAAAAAAACCCATCTGGTTCACGAATGTCCCCTTTAAGGAAAAGGAAATCTGCCGTCCTTACCCCAGTCTGGCCTACACATGACTCCAGACCCCCTCACACAGATACACACAGCAATGTGTCGACTCGAAACTTCCCCCTCGGAAATACGTCTGAGTGAGACAGTCAGTTCCATCCATGAAGCCAGCTCATCACTGCCCTCTCGGGGCATTTGGAGAGGGACAATAAATGCCCCAGTAAGCCATGAATGAATGAATAAGGATTGTTCCTGCCACTGACTGGAGAGGTGACTCCACAGCCTGGCTTACAGGACACGTACAGATGAGCGAAGGCCAATGGGGAGGGAATTTCTTTCACTGTGACGGTTGTGCAGGCCAGTGCTGTTGAGACATGGTGATCTCAATCCGGGCACATTTGAGAAAGTCACTGAGCATCAGCAAGTCGCCCTTTCTCTCCCTCCGCAGAGTCAGAAGGTACAGTTAACCCCAAACCGTTGTGCCAGTATGGAGGGTGCATCACACTGTCAGAGGGTCAGTGCTGAGGGAGCGCTGCACTGTCGGAGGGTCAGTGCTGAGGGAGCGCTGCACTGTCGGAGGGTCAGTGCTGAGGGAGCGCTGCACTGTCAGAGGGTCAGTGCTGAGGGAGCGCCGCACTGTCAGAGGGTCAGTGCTGAGGGAATCGCACTGTCGGAGGGTCAGTGCTGAGGGAACGTTGCACTGTCAGAGGGTTAGTGCTGAGGGAACGTTGCACTGTCGGAGGGTCAGTGCTGAGGGAACCCCGCGCTGTAGAAGAGTCAGTGCTGAGGGAGTGCCGCACTGTCGGAGGGTCAGTGCTGAGGGAGCGCCACACTGTGGGAGGGTCAGTGCTGAGGGAGCGCCACACTGTCAGAAAGTCAGTGCTGAGGGAGCGTTGCACTGTGGGAGGGTCAGTGCTGAGGGAGTGCCGCACTGTGGGAGGGTCAGTGCTGAGGGAGCGCCACACTGTCAGAAAGTCAGTGCTGAGGGAGCGTTGCACTGTCGGAGGGTCAGTGCTGAGGGAACCGCACTGTCGGAGAGTCAGCGCTGAGGGAACCCCGCACTGTAGGAGGGTCAGTGCTGAGGGAGTGCCGCACTGTCGGAGGGTCAGTGCTGAGGGAGTGCCGCACTGTCGGAGGGTCAGTGCTGAGGGAGCGCCGCATTGTCAGAGGGTCACTGCTGAGGGAGCGCCGCACTGTCAGAGGATCAGTGCTGAGGGAGCGCTGCACTGTTGGAGGGTCAGTGCTGATGGAGCGCCGCACTGTGGGAGGGTTAGTGTTGAGGGAGCGCCACACTGTGGGAGGGTCAGTGCTGAGGGAGCGCCGCACTGTCGGGGGGTCAGTGCTGAGGGAGCGCCGCACTGTGGGAGGGTCAGTGCTGAGGGAGCGCCACACTGTGGGAGGGTCAGTGCTGAGGGAGCGCCGCACTGTCGGGGTTCAGTGCTGAGGGAGCGCCGCACTGTGGGATGGTCAGTGCTGAGGGAGCGCCGCACTGTGGGATGGTCAGTGCTGAGGGAGCGCCGCACTGTGGGGGGGGTCAGCACGGAGGGAACACCCTCGTGAATGGAGAGGGGGGAGTTCTCCCCGGTTTCCTGGAGCTCGATTTTTAATCCCTCCACTTCCAAAAAATAAAGGGTCCGACATGTTGGATTGTTTTGCCTCATCCCTTGCCGAGTGCAGCAACGACCGTCGACCCGGTGACCGTCACCTTCAGTGATCGGGGCCCAACACAAGGGGCAAGGACAAGTAGAGAAAAATAAGTACAGAATGGTCTTTACCCAGAGAGTGGGGAAAATGTGCAAGTTGCTCCCACAGGGTGTGGTCAAGGCGAATAGTGTTGTGTTTATGAGGGGTGTGGGGTAGGGTGAATGGTGGGAAATAAGACAGGGAGAGTGGGACTAGGTTGAGGATATTATTAACTAGAAAGAGCGCAGAAAAGATTTACTAGGATGCTACCAGGACTTGATGGTTAGAGTTATAAGGAGAGGCTGGATAGACTGGGACATTTTATCCTGGAGCGTAGGAGGATGAGGGGTGATCTTATAGATGTCTATAAAATAATGAGGAACATAGACAAGGTAGATAGTCAATATCTTTTCCCAAAGGTAGGGGAGTCTAAAACTAGAGGGCATAGGTTGAAGGTGAGAGGGGAGAGATACAAAAAGGTCCAGAGGGGCAATATTTTCACACAGAGGGTGGTGAGTGTCTGGAACAAGCTGCCAGAGGTAGTAGTAGAGGCGGGTACAATTTTGTCTTTTAAAAAGCATTTCGACAGTTACATGGGTATAGAGGGATATGGGCCAAATGCAGGCAATTGGGACTAGCTTAGTGGTCGAAAAAGGGCGGCATGGACAAGTTGGGCTGAATGGCCTGTTTCCATGCTGTAAACCTCTATGACTCTATGAGTGCTCTTCTTGAAAAGCCAGTGCAGACTCGATGGACCAAATTTTCTTCTGTTCATTCGTGGGACATGGACATCGCTGGCTGGGCCATCATTTATTGCCCATCCCTTGTTGCCCTTGAACTGAGTGTCTCACTCGGCCATTTCAGAGGGCAGTTGAGAGTCAACCATGTTGCTGTGGCTCTGGAGTCACATGTCGGCCATACCAGGTAAGGCCGGCAGATTTCCTTCTGTAAGGGACAATAGTGAACCAGATGGGTTTTTCCGACAATCGACAATGGTTTCATGGTCATCTGTCGATTCTTAATTCCAGATTTATTTTATTGAGTTCAAATTCCACCACCTGCCATGCATGGTGTGTTTCAAACCTGGTCCCCTTAACATTAGCTGAGTTTCTGGAGTAATAGTCTAGCGATAATACCACTAGGCCATCGCCTCCCCTTAATGGTCTCCTTGTGCACTGTGAAGATCGTTTAAAGGGATAGAAGAATATGGGGGATGGCAGGGAGAGATGTAGTAGGGGTTGGGAGGAGGTTGGTGTGGGGCAGAAAAACCAGCACAGAATAGAACGTTTCCCTGATGTGGCACAACCTAACTCTACGAACAGGCTGATGTCACGTCACCAATGTCTCCTACCTTCTTGTCCTGCAGGTCTGTGGATAGCTCGTAACTCTCAGAGAGGGACTTGGGGCGTTTGCTGGCATCCTCCTCCTCCTGCTTACGCAATGCCAAGCTGGCAGGTTGATGGCGGGCCCTCTGCGCCCACTGGAGTTCGGCACAGTGTGCCCGGCTGGCTGAGTGCTCGAAGGAATCCTGCTTCAGGTCAACGTGGCACCGGTACGGTCCCTGGCTGCACGGGCTGTCCACAATCGTTCCAGCCTCGCTGCTCTGCGTCTCGGCCTCCAGGCTGGACCAAGGTGAGAAATGGAAGGGCAGAGAAAGGTTACAACACTCGCAGAGCTTCTGACGGACTGGGGCGTAGGGAGGGGAGGTACCCGTCCGATCGCCCTGCCCACCTTCACACCCTCTCACAATCATCACTCACCTTACCCAAGCTTGTCAACCCCTGGAGACGGCAACATTTCCTGGAATGTTACGAGCAAGCAACAGGGAAGGCAGATGGTAGAGATAGAATAGAATAGAATCCCTGCAGTGCAGAAGGAGGCCATTTGGCCCATCGAGTCTGCACTGACCACAATCCCACCCAGCCCTATCCCAATACTCCATGCATTTACCCTAGCTAGTCCCCCTGACACTAAGGGGCAATTTAGCGTGACCAATCCACCTAACCCGCACATCTTTGGAGTGTGGGAGGAAACCGGAGCACCCGGAGGAATAAAATAAATCAGAGCCGGACTAGACCAGATGGCCTGTCGAGCATGCCGTGCCATTCAATACCGTCATGGCTGACCTTGGGCTTCAACTCCATTTCCCCATCCACCCCCAATGACTGTTTTGCCTCAGAACATGAGAACTAGGGAACAACCATTCGGCCCATCGAGCCTGCTCTGCCATTCAATCCCATCCAGGCCGATCCTTTCCCATCCACTCCCCACACCCCTCGATTCTCTGAGACACCAAAAAAAATGTGTAATTCCAATCTGCAATATATTCACAGCCTTTTGAGTGAGGCAATTCCTCCTCATCTCAGTCCTAAACGATTACCACACGTCCCCCTCCTTATTCTGACACTGTGCCCCCAGCGTTTTAGATTCCCCGCCCAGCAAAGACAATCTCGCAGAACTACCCCATCAAACCCCCTTCAGAATGGTGTGTGTCTCAGTGAGATCACCTCTCATTCTTCAACACTCCAGAGAATATCGACCCAATTTACTCAACGTCTCATCATAGGACAACCTGCCCCCTCCTCATCCCCAGAATCCCAGTCGAGTGAACCTTCACTGTACTAGCCTTTGATGCGAGTATATCCTTCCTTAAAAACATGGAGACCAGAACTGCACGCGGTTATTCCCGATGTGGATCCACCTGTACAGTAAGAGCAAGACTTCTTTATTCGTGTACTCTGACTCCCCTCACGATAAAGGCCACTTCTGAAGAAGAGCCACATCAGACTTGAAGTGTTAACTCTGTCTCTCTCTCTCTCTGTCTCCACAGATGCTGCCAGACCTGCTGAGTTTTTCTGGCACTTTCTGCATTGTTATTTAAGGGAAATGGTATGTTGGCCTTCATTGGAAAAGTTTGGATTTGGAATATAGGACTCAGGGAGTCTTGCTCCAGCTGTTCCAGGTTATGGTGACTTACAGCCTGAAGGAATGCGTACAGTTTTGGTCTCCTTAACATAAGGAAGGGCAATCTAGCATTAGAGGGAATGCAACAGAGGTTCACCAGACTGATTCCTGCGGGATGAGTGCAATTGTCCTGTGAGGAGATATCCTCTGGGGTTTAGAAGTGTGATAACCCCCATTACTCACACGGGGAATTCCTGATTGACCTCCTTGTGTGACTCATGGAATACGAGTTCCCATGGTAACAGGCGATTGCCTAACCAGGTGGAACTCGTATCCTGAGCCCTTGCTGAGGCGTGGATCCAGTGATTGCTCATCCCAGATGGGACTTATGTACATGCACACAGTGTTGTGGTTTAAATTCACTTTGATGGATAAATATCATTCATTTACAGGTGGCTTCCTGAGTTATTACACTGGCGACGAGGTAAAAGGAACTTTTTGGGTAACCTTGCTGCTCAACAAACCAGGTAAGACTGTAAAGTGAGGAGTTTTTTTTTTAATGTTGTTTTTCGGGAAGTTGGAGCCATATGATGTGGGTGCTGAGGACTGGCCACAATATGCTGAGCAAATGAAATGGGCAAATGTAATAGATGGCGATAATCGGCAAAAGGTCGTCCTAATGACCACTTGTGGGGCTCCAACTTGCAGCATTATTAAAAGTCTGCATATCCGGCAGCACCAGATTCCAAGACCTTTGATGAACTGGTAGAATTGGTAGCAAACCATTAAGATGCTAAACCACCTGTTATACCACAACAATATAACTTGGATACAACAAGCAACCAACTGGGGAATGAGTAACAGAATTCCTGACTCGATTGCAAAAGTTAGCAGAACATTGTGAGAAAGACCTGGCATTACCTGAAATGCTGAGAGATTGCTTACTATGTGGCATAAATGATCCATTACTCACACGGGGAATCCCTAATTAACCTCCTTGTGGAATACAAGTTCCCGGAGTAATAGGCAATTGCTAAACCAGGTGGCACTCATATCCCGGTCCCTTGATAAGGCAGAAACCTGAGGTGTTCTATTGTCCCGGACAGGACTCGTACATACGCACAGGGTTGGGCTTCAACTTTTGTTTCGATGAATAAATGTCCTTCACTTATAGTTGGCTTATTACAAGAAGAATGAGAGATGGTCTCACTGAAACATATAAAATTCTGAAAGGGTTTGACAGGGTTGATGCTGAGAGGCCGTTTCCCTCCCCTCACCCTCGGCTGGTGAATCAGGAACACAGAGAGGGGGGGATGGGGGTCTCAGGATAAGAGGGCAGCCATTTTAGACTGAGACTAGGAGAAAACTCTTCGCTCCGAGGGTCGGGAATCTTTAGAATTCTTGACCCCCCCCCGCAGAAGAAGCTTGGCCATCGAGAGGGAGATAGTGAGAGATTTTCGGACACCGAGGCGATGGAGGGATAGGAGGGTGGGGAAAGGGGCCTCGAGGAGCAGCCCCCTTCCTGTTACTCGGATGAGGAGTCCTCCTTCATCCACCCTGTCAGATGGACGTATCGATCTTCTGTCATTTGAGTTCCCCAGGGAAATCCTGGAAGTCCGGGGGCAGGGTGGGGGTTGGGGGGGGACACTGGCACGCAGGGGAGCGGGTGGCCTTTTTGTCCAAGCCACCCCGCGGCAGTGGTGTCGCTGACATTGGGGCGGACCTTGAGTTTGTCTCTCTCCCTTGCCCACACACCACTCTCTCGCCAGCGAGAGAGAGGTCAACAGTAAAGGGTTTTCCCATGAGTGCTTCGCCCATTCCCCCATCCATTGCAAAATGGTTCCGCTTCGATTCTGTAATAATTCACACATTGGTTATCCCAATTCCCCTTTCCGAGGGTGAAACTGCTCCCATCACCCTTTCGGGGGGGGGGGGGGGGGGGGGGCAGCGCCTTCCAGATCTCAACAACCCGCAGTGTCAAAACAAAAAATTCTCCTCATCTCTCTCCCCCTTTTACTGATTCTCTTCAATCTGTGTTCACCCCCCGTCCTGGTTACCAACCCTCCTGCCGCTGGAAACACTTTCTCCTCATTTACTCGCTCAAATCCCCGTTGTGATGGTGAACCCCTCGATTAAATCTCC
Source organism: Mustelus asterias (assembly GCF_964213995.1). Lineage (NCBI taxonomy): Eukaryota > Metazoa > Chordata > Chondrichthyes > Carcharhiniformes > Triakidae > Mustelus > Mustelus asterias. The sequence goes on from NW_027590586.1 coordinate 97,449, forward strand.
TTCCTTAACCTTTTCCGCTCGAAAGGAGAACGATCTCAGCTTCCCCCAGTCCCTCTCTCTCTCCCCCTCTCCACATGAACCAAAGGCCCCTCATCCCTGGAACCGTTCTGTTCTCCCTCTCTGCAGTCCCCATAGCCCGAAGTCTCGACATCGTTGCCTAAAGCACGGGGCCCAGAAGTGGACACAATACCCCAGATGTTGTTTTATAATGGTGGGGAAGGTTAGCCTCCCAACATGTTTGGGCAGCTTCAAGAATAGACCAGATTACAGAGGTCATGATCCCTCCGGTGAGTCCACCTTGAGCAGTGTATCCTACTAAGGCGCAGCCCGGTCTCCAGTTGCATGTCGGGATTGCACTATGCACTAATTGGGCTGCTGCATTCCTGGTCCACACATCCGAAAAGGAGTATGCTGGAAGCTGCAAACTGTTTTGGGGCGTCCGGTGGTGGACGGGAAGCGCCCAATGAATGCGCACGCCTCTTTGCTTCCATCGCGCCCTCCCCGCGCTCCTCGATCCTCAGGTAACATCGAAGACTGAGCCGAACCATGAAGCTACGTTAAGTCATAGAGGCATTGTGCAACAGGAGAAGGCCATTCAGCCGCTCTCGAGCCTGTTACACAGGAACTGGAGGAGGCTATTCAGAGTCAGTGCTGCCTCTGTTTGTGAAGCTCATAGGATTTGCTAATTACGTTAAACTTCAATTAACCCATGCCTGCAAAGCATTTAGAAACACAGCGTTGCCTCCAAGCATTGTGAAATCATGCTGGGAATACCAAGTATGACAACAATGCCAACACCACCTGGTCATTGTGTTCTGGGAGCAGCAACACACAGAAAACACGGGGTTAAAGGTAACAAAGCTTTCAACAATGCTAACCCCAAGTTTACATGGCTGCTCCAACAGGGGACATTTCACCCAGGGATACCCTGAAACTAAGTATGGAATCAAGGGTTATTAAGGAAAGCTGACCAAAGCGAGAGAGCGAGAGAGAGAGAAGTATAGGGAGCACAGGGCCCCCCAGACAGCTATAGACCAATAGTGGAGAGATGCGCATCAGAGGGGGATGTGTGAGGGACCAGAATTGGAGGAACGCAGAGATCTCGGGGTATTACAGGAGATGATGGAGACAGGGAGGATTGTAGGGACTGGAGGAAGTTACAGAGATAGGGAGGTAGGTGCCCACCATGGGAAACACCCACCGCCTGCAAGTTCCCCCCTCCGAGCGCCACACACAAATGCACCATCCCGGCTTGGAAATATATAGGCCGTTCCTTCACTGTGCCTGGGTCAAAATCCTGGACTCCCTCCCTAACAGCACTGTGGGTGTACCTACACCACACGGGACTGCAGCGGGTTCAAGATGGCGGCTCACCCACCACCTTCTCAAGGGGGCAATTAGGGATGGGCAACAAATTCTGGGCCCGGCCAGTGACGCCGGGCAGTGGGAGCGGAGGTTTGACATCTTGAACCCATGAACTCATGGTGAACTGATTATCTCCCATCTCGAGAGTCACAAAGACAAATGGTTGTCATCTGCCCTGCCCATGGTTAATAAACTTCCAGTCTGCCTTGGGCCAGGAACCACAAAATTGTCAACTCATGGTCAGAAGTTGGCTGGCAGTGGCGCACTTTCACGCGACAACTCGTAGAATAACACAAGGCTCAAGGTGGCCAATCGACCCGTCAAACACATACTGGCCATTCTAAAGTGCTATCCAATTCATTCCACACCTGTCTCGTGACCTTGCCCAGATAATGATCCCAATTCCCCTTTGGGAAGCGTCAATTGAACCTGCCTCCACCACACTCTCAGGCAGCGCCTTCCAGATCCGAACCACTTGCTGTGTGAAACATTTTCTCCTTGCGTCTCCGTCAGTTCTCCAATCGCCTCCAATCTGTGTCCCCCTCTGGTTCACCATCCTCCCACCAATGGGAACAGTTTCTCCCTCTCTACTCTGTCCCAAACCCCAATTCCCCCCTCATGACTTTGAACCCCTCGATCAAATCTCCTCTCAACCTTCTCTTCTCCCGAGGAGAACATTCCCAACTTCTCCCAATCTATCCACGGAGTTGCAGTCCCCTCATTCCTGGAACCATTCTCCTCAATCTTTTCCACATTCTCTCTCTCTCTCTCTGTCTGTCTCTCTCTCTCTCTCTCTCGCTCTCTCTCTCTCTCTCTCTGTCCCTCTCTCTCTCTGTCTGTCTGTCTGTCTCTCTCGCTCTCTCTTGCTCTCTGTCTGTCTGTCTCTCTCTCTCTCCCTAGAGACTGGAAGCATACAGCCTTCCACAATCACTGACAAATCACACACACACAATAAGGTCCAAGCCCCCTCCCCCCAGCACTCTTTCACCTACGTATACAGCACGGCCCTGCTGGCTGCTTTCTGCTTCCGTGTTTTCTTGCTGTTTTCCAGCTTGACAGCTCTCTCCAACGCCGAGCTCATGGACGGCATGCTCAGACGGGCCATGTCTAGGTCTGTGTCAAGCCTGCTCAGGGGGCAGCAAGGTGTAGAGAGAGTGAGAGAGCTGAGTGCCTCGATCAAGGTCTAACTCCCAAACAAGGGGAAAAACAAACGCCCCGACCTAGAACCTCCCAGAAAATCCATCATACAGTCCAGCCGGGGACAGACAGACCGAGAGCCAATCCCTGCTCAGCAGCTGCAGGCCCGTCCGCCTCCTGGCCTGAGGCCCAGACTAGTCAATCAACACAGCTCACACTTCACATACATACCACATACTCCACATACACCCCAGATACACACCGTACTCCACATACACCCCAGATACACACCGTACTCCACATACACCCCAGATACACACCGTACTCCACATACACCCCAGATACACACCGTACTCCACATACACCCCAGATACACATCGTACTCCACATACACCCCAGATACACACCGTACTCCACATACACCCCAGATACACATCGTACTCCACATACACCCCAGATACACACACTGTACTCCACATACACCCGATACACACCGTACTCCACATACACCCCAGATACACACACTGTACTCAACCCACACTCCAGATACACACCGTACTCCACATACACCCCAGATACACACACCGTACTCCACATACACCCCAGATACACACCGTACTCCACATACACCCCAGATACACACACTGTACTCCACACACACACCGTACTGCACACACACTGCACACACACACCGTACTGCACACACACTCCACACACACACCGTACTCCACACACACTCCACATACACCCCAGATACACACACTGTACTCCACACACACACCGTACTCCACACACACTCCACACACACACCGTACTCCACACACACTCCAGATACACACACCGTACTCCACACACACTCCAGATACACACACACTGTACTCCACACGCACTCCAGATACACACACACTGTACTCCACACGCGCTCCAGATACACACACTGTACTCCACACACACTCCAGATACACACACACTGTACTCCACACGCACTCCAGATACACACACACTGTACTCCACACGCACTCCAGATACACACACTGTACTCCACACACACTCCAGATACACACACACTGTACTCCACACGCACTCCAGATACACACACCGTACTCGACACGCACTCCAGATACACACACTGTACTCCACACGCACTCCAGATACACACACCGTACTCCACACACATTCCACACACACACACTGTACTCCACACACACTCCACACACACACCGTACTCCACACACACTCCATACACACACCGCACTCCACACACACTCCACACAGTACTCCACACACACCCCACACACACACCGTACTACACACACACTCCAGATACACACACTGTACTCCACACACACTCCAGATACACACACCGTACTCCACACACACACCCTACTCCACACACACTCCACACACACACCATACTCCACACACACTCCAGATACACACACCGTACTCCACACACACACCGTCCTCCACACACACTCCACACACACACCGTACTCCACACACACTCCTGATACACACACCGTCCTCCACACACACTCCACACACACACCGTACTCCACACACACTCCACAACACACCGTACTCCACACACACTCCAGATACACACACCGTACTCCACACACACTCCACACACACACCGTACTCCACACACACACACTGTACTCCACACACACTCCCGATACACACACCGTCCTCCACACACACTCCAGATACACACACCGTACTCCACACACACTCCACACACACACACTGTACTCCACACACACCCCCGATACACACACCGTCCTCCACACACACTCCACACACACACCGTCCTCCACACACACTCCACACACACACCATACTCCACACACACACCGTACTCCACACACCCTCCAGATACACATTCTGTACTCCACACACACTCCAGATACACACACCGTACTCCACACACACACCAGATACACACACCGTACTGCACACACACTCCACACACACACCGTACTGCACACACACTCCAGATACACACACCGCACTCCACACACACTCCACACACACACCGTACTCCACACACACTCCAGATACACACACCGTACTCCACACACACTTCAGATACACACACCGTACTCCACATGCACTCCAGATACACACACCGTACTCGACACGCACTCCAGATACACACACTGTACTCCACACGCACTCCAGATACACACACTGTACTCCACACACATTCCACACACACACACTGTACTCCACACACACTCCACACACACACCGTACTCCACACACACTCCACACACACACCGTACTCCACACACACTCCAGATACACACACCGTACTCCACACACACTCCACACAGTACTCCACACACACCCCACACACACTCCAGATACACACTCCGTACTCCACACACACTCCAGATACACACACTGTACTCCACACGCACTCCAGATACACACACCGTACTCCACACACACTCCACACACACACCCTACTCCACACACACTCCACACACACACCGTACTCCACACACACTCCAGATACACACACCGTACTCCACACACACTCCAGATACACACACCGTACTGCACACACACTCCACACACACACCGTACTGCACACACACTCCACACACACACCGTACTCCACACACACTCCACACACACACCGTACTCCACACACACTCCACACACACACCGTACTCCACACACACACACTGTACTCCACACACACTCCCGATACACACACCGTCCTCCACACACACTCCAGATACACACACCGTACTCCACACACACTCCACACACACACACTGTACTCCACACACACCCCCGATACACACACCGTCCTCCACACACACTCCACACACACACCGTCCTCCACACACACTCCACACACACACCATACTCCACACACACACCGTACTCCACACACCCTCCAGATACACATTCTGTACTCCACACACACTCCAGATACACACACCGTACTCCACACACACTCCAGATACACACACCGTACTGCACACACACTCCACACACACACCGTACTGCACACACACTCCAGATACACACACCGCACTCCACACACACTCCACACACACAGCGTGCTCCACACACACTCCAGATACACACACCGTACTCCACACACACTTCAGATACACACACCGTACTCCACATGCACTCCAGATACACACACCGTACTCGACACGCACTCCAGATACACACACTGTACTCCACACGCACTCCAGATACACACACCGTACTCCACACACATTCCACACACACACACTGTACTCCACACACACTCCACACACACACCGTACTCCACACACACTCCATACACACACCGTACTCCACACACACTCCACACAGTACTCCACACACACCCCACACACACTCCGTGCTCCACACACACTCCAGATACACACACTGTACTCCACACGCACTCCAGATACACACACCGTACTCCACACACACTCCACACACACACCCTACTCCACACACACTCCACACACACACCGTACTCCACACACACTCCAGATACACACACCGTACTCCACACACACTCCAGATACACACACCGTACTGCACACACACTCCACACACACACCGTACTGCACACACACTCCACACACACACCGTACTCCACACACACACCGTACTCCACACACACTCCACACACACACCGTACTCCACACACACTCCAGATACACACACCGTACTCCACACACACTCCACACACACACCGTACTCCACACGCACTCCAGATACACACACTGTACTCCACACACACTCCAGATACACACACACTGTACTCCACACGCACTCCAGATACACACACCGTACTCGACACGCACTCCAGATACACACACTGTACTCCACACGCACTCCAGATACACACACCGTACTCCACACACATTCCACACACACACACTGTACTCCACACACACTCCACACACACACTGTACTCCACACACACTCCACACACACACCGTACTCCACACACACTCCATACACACACCGCACTCCACACACACTCCACACAGTACTCCACACACACCCCATACACACACCGTACTCCACACACACTCCAGATACACACACTGTACTCCACACGCACTCCAGATACACACACCGTACTCCACACACACACCCTACTCCACACACACTTCACACACACACCGTACTCCACACACACTCCAGATACACACACCGTACTCCACACACACACCGTACCCCACACACACTCCACACACACACCGTACTCCACACACACTCCAGATACACACACCGTACTCCACACACGCTCCCGATACACACACCGTACTCCACACACACTCCTGATACACACACTGTCCTCCACACACACTCCACACACACACCGTACTGCACACACACACCGTACTCCACACACACTCCACACACACACCGTACTCCACACACACACCGTACTCCACACACCCTCCAGATACACACACTGTACTCCACACACACTCCAGATACACACACCGTACTCCACACACACTCCAGATACACACACCGTACTCCACACACACTCCAGATACACACACCGTACTGCACACACACTCCACACACACACCGTACTCCACACACACTCCACACACACACCGTACTCCACACACACTCCAGATACACACACCGTACTCCACACACACTCCAGATACACACACCGTACTCCACATGCACTCCAGATACACACACCGTACTCCACACGCACTCCAGATACACACACTGTACTCCACACGCACTCCAGATACACACACCGTACTCCACACACATTCCACACACACACACTGTACTCCACACACACTCCATACACACACCGTACTCCACACACATTCCACACACACACACTGTACTCCACACACACTCCATACACACACCGTACTCCACACACACCCCCCACACACACCGTACTCCACACACACTCCAGATACACACACTGTACTCCACACGCACTCCAGATACACACACCGTACTCCACACGCACTCCAGATACACACACCGTACTCCACACACACTCCACACACACACCGTACTCCACACGCACTCCAGATACACACACTGTACTCCACATGCACTCCAGATACACACACCATACTCCACACACACACCGTACTCCACACACCCTCCAGATACACACACTGTACTCCACACACACTCCAGATACACACACCGTACTCCACACACACTCCAGATAAACACACCGTACTGCACACACACTCCACACACACACCGTACTGCACACACACTCCACACACACACCGTACTCCACACACACTCCACACAAAACACCGTACTCCACACACACACCGTACTCCACACACCCTCCAGATACACACACTGTACTCCACACACACTCCAGATACACACACCGTACTCCACACACACTCCAGATACGCACACCGTACTCCACACACACTCCAGATACACACACCGTACTGCACACACACTCCACACACACACCGTACTCCACACACACACCGTACTCCACACACACTCCACACACACACCGTACTCCACACACATTCCAGATACACACACCGTACTCCACACACACTCCAGATACACACACCGTACTCCACATGCACTCCAGATACACACACCATACTCCACACGCACTCCAGATACACACACTGTACTCCACACGCACTCCAGATACACACACCGTACTCCACACACATTCCACACACACACACTGTACTCCACACACACTCCATACACACACCGTACTCCACACACATTCCACACACACACACTGTACTCCACACACACTCCATACACACACCGTACTCCACACACACCCCCCACACACACCGTACTCCACACACACTCCAGATACACACACTGTACTCCACACGCACTCCAGATACACACACCGTACTCCACACGCACTCCAGATACACACACCGTACTCCACACACACTCCACACACACACCGTACTCCACACGCACTCCAGATACACACACTGTACTCCACATGCACTCCAGATACACACACCATACTCCACACACACACCGTACTCCACACACCCTCCAGATACACACACTGTACTCCACACACACTCCAGATACACACACCGTACTCCACACACACTCCAGATAAACACACCGTACTGCACACACACTGCACACACACACCGTACTGCACACACACTCCACACACACACCGTACTCCACACACACTCCACACACACTCCACACAGACACCGTACTCCACACGCACTCCAGATACACACCGTACTCCACACGCACTCCAGATACACACCGTACTCTGCACACACTGAGTTCCAAATTCTCCATCCTAGCTTGCGGCTGCAGGGAGTGAATGGCCAGAGAATTCTGGCCACTGCACTCTAGAAATGCTCCATATACACAAATTCAATATCCACACTGATCTCCATATACACACACTATACTCCAAATACATACCATATACACAACACACTCCTTGTGCACCATATCCCCACACAGCATGCTATATATACACACATTGTACCCCATTTACATATGTTGGACTCCAAATACACTCCATGTTCACACATCTGACTCTCACTCTCTATCCCTCTCTCTATCCCCGATGCTCATTCTCTCTCTATCCCTGACTTTCACTCTTTCTCTATCCCTGGTTCCTACTCTCGCTCTATTCCTGACTCCTACAGTCCCTCTATTCTTGACTTTCACTCTCTCTCCCATTCTCTCACTCCCTTTCTCTGTTTAAAAAGGCTCTGTGTTAATTGAATATGTTAAAGTCTTACATTGGACCTCAGGCTGTCTAGATTGAAGCATCGTACAGCACAGTGAGGTATTCGGCCCATTGTATCAGTTCTGGCCCCTTTGAAGGACTAATTAGTCCCATACTCTCCCTCGTTCTTTCCCCCCGTGGTCCTGAACATTTTCCCCTTCAAGTATTTATCCAATTTCCCCCTTTTGGGGATGATCTGCTCCCAGCACCCTTTCAGGCAGTGCCTTTCAGATCACAACAGCTCACTGCATCAAAAACAAAACTCTCCTCATCTCTTCCTGCTCCCGCTTCTTTATAGAACATAGAACATTACAGCGCACTACAGGCCCTTCGGCCCTCGATGTTGCGCCGACCAGTGAAACCAATCTAAAGCCCATCTAACCTACACTATTCCAATATCATCCATATGTTTATCCAATAACCATTTGAATGCTCTTAATGTTGACAAGTCCACTACTGTTGCAGGCAGGGCATTCCATGCCTTTACTACTCTCTGAGTGAAGAACCTACCTCTGACATCTGTCCTATATCTCTCACCCCTCAATTTAAAGCTATGTCCCCTCGTGTTAGCCATCACCATCCGAGGAAAAAGGCTCTCACTATCCACCCTATCTAATCCTCTGATCATCTTGTATGCCTCTATTAAGTCACCTCTTAACCTTCTTCTCTCTAACGAAAACAACCTCAAGCCCCTCAGCCTTTCCTCATACGATTTTCCCACCATACCAGGCAACATCCTGGTAAATCTCCTCTGCACCTTTCCAACACTTCCACATCTTTCCTATAATACGGTGACCAGATCTTTACGCAATACTCCAAGTGCGGCCGCACCAGAGTTTTGTACAGTTGCAACATGACCTCCTGGCTCCGAAACTCAATCCCTCTACCAATAAAAGCTAACACACCGTACGCCTTCTTAACAACCCTATCAACCTGGGTGCCAACTTTCAGGGATCTATGCACATGGACACCCAGATCCCTCTGTTCATCCACACTACCAAGTATCTTACCATTAGCCCAGTACTCTGTATTCCTGTTACTCCTTCCAAAGTGAATCACTTCACACTTTTCCGCATTAAATTCCATTTGCCACCTCTCAGCCCAGCTCTGCAGCTTATCTATGTCCCTCTGTAACCTGCCACTTCCCTCCGCACTGTCTACAACTCCACCGACTTTAGTGTCATCCGCAAATTTACTAACCCATCCTTCTATGCCCTCATCCAGGTCATTAATAAAAATGACAAACAGCAGTGGCCCTAAAACAGATCCTTGCGGTACACCACTAGTAACTGAACTCCAGGATGAATATTTCCCATCAACCACCACCCTCTGTTTTCTTCCAGCCAGGCAATTCCTGATCCAAACCACTAAATCACTCTCAATCCCATGTGTCTGTATTTTCTGCAAAAGCTTACCATGGGGAACCTTATCAAACGCTTTGCTGAAATCCATATTCACCACATCAACCGCTTTACCCTCATCCACCTCTTTGGTCACCTTCTCAAAGAACTCAAAAAGGTTTGTGAGGCACGACCTACCCTTCACAAAACCGTGCTGACTATCCCTAATCTAATTATTCCTTTCCAGGTGATTATAAATCCTATCTCTTATAATCCTTTCCAACACTTTGCCCACAACAGAAGTAAGGCTCACCGGTCTATAATTACCAGGGTTGTCCCTACTCCCCTTTTTGAACAAGGGGACAACATTTGTTATCCTCCAGTCTTCTGGCACTGTTCCAGTACAGTACGAAGTTTAACAACACCAGGTTAAAGTCCAACAGGTTTATTTGGTAGCAAAAGCCACACAAGCTTTCAGAGCTCCAAGCCCCTTCTTCAGGTGAGTGGGAATTCTGTTCACAAACAGGGCATATAAAGACACAGACTCAATTTACGTGAATAATGGTTGGAATGCGAATACTTACAACTAATCAATTCTTAAGAAACAAAACAATGTGAGTGGAGAGAGCATCAAGACAGGCTAAAAAGATGTGTATTGTCTCCAGACAAGACAGCCAGTGAAACTCTGCAGGCCCAGGCAACTGTGGGGGTTACAAATAGTGTGACATGAACCCAATATCCCGGTTGAGGCCGTCCTCGTGTGTGCGGAACTTGGCTATCAGTTTCTGCTCAGCGACTCTGCACCGTCGTGTGTCGCGAAGGCCGCCTTGGAGAACGCTTACCCGAATATCAGAGGCCGAATGCCCGTGACCGCTGAAGTGCTCCCCAACAGGAAGAGAACAGTCTTGCCTGGTGATTGTCGAGCGGTGTTCATTCATCCGTTGTCGCAGCGTCTGCATAGTTTCCCCAATGTACCATGCCTCGGGACATCCTTTCTTGCAGTGTATCAGGTAGACAACGTTGGCTGAGTTGCGAGAGTATGTACCGTGTACCTGGTGGATGGTGTTCTCACGTGAGATGATGGCATCTGTGTCGATGATCCGGCACGTCTTGCAGAGGTTGCTGTGGCAGGGTTGTGTGGTGTCGTGGTCACTGTTCTCCTGAAGGCTGGGTAGTTTGCTGCGGACAATGGTCTGTTTGAGGTTGTGCGGTTGTTTGAAGGCAAGAAGTGGGGGTGTGGGGATGGCCTTGGCGAGATGTTCGTCTTCATCAATGACATGTTGAAGGCTCCGGAGGAGATGCCGTAGCTTCTCCACTCCGGGGAAGTACTGGACAACGAAGGGTACTCTGTCCACTGTGTCCCGTGTTTGTCTTCTGAGGAGGTCGGTGCGGTTTTTCGCTGTGGCGCGTTGGAACTGTTGATCAATGAGTCGAGCGCCATATCCTGTTCTTATGAGGGCATCTTTCAACGTCTGGAGGTGTCTGTTGCGATCCTCCTCATCCGAGCAGATCCTGTGTATACGGAGGGCTTGTCCGTAGGGGATAGCTTCTTTAACGTGTTTAGGGTGGAAGCTGGAGAAGTGGAGCATCGTGAGGTTATCTGTGGGCTTGGGGTACAGTGAGGTGCTGAGGTGACCGTCCTTAATGGAGATGCGTGTGTCCAAGAATGCAACCGATTCCGGAGAGTAGTCTATGGTGAGCCTGATGGTGGGATGGAACTTGTTGATGTCATCATAGAGTTGTTTCAGTGATTGTTCACCATGAGTCCAAAGGAAGAAAATGTCATCGATGTATCTAGTGTATAGCATCGGTTGAAGGTCCCGTGCGGTGAAGAAGTCTTGTTCGAACCTGTGCATGAAGATGTTGGCATATTGAGGTGCGAATTTGGTCCCCATGGCTGTTCCGTGTGTCTGGATAAAGAACTGGTTGTTGAAGGTGAAGATATTGTGGTCCAGGATGAAGCGGATGAGATGTAAAATTGCATCTGGAAACTGGCAGTTGTTGGCGCTGAGCACTGAGGCCGTTGCAGCAATGCCATCGTCATGGGGTCAGGCTCCACGCACAACTTCCCACTACTGTCCTTGACTGGCCCTAATCTTACCCTAGTCATTCTTTTATTCCTGACATACCTATAGAAAGCTTTAGGGTTTTCCTTGATCCTACCTGCCAAAGACTTCTCATGTCCCCTCCTGGCTCTTCTTAACTCTTTCTTTAGGTCCTTCCTGGCTCACTTGTAACTTTCAAGCTCCCTAACTGAGCCTTCACGTCTCATCCTTACATAAGTCTCCTTCTTCCTCTTCACAAGAGATTCAACCTCCTTAGTAAACCACGGTTCCCTCACACGTCTGCCTCCTCCCTGCTTGACAGGTACATATTTATCAAGGACGCGTAGTAGCTTCTTAAATGGTCTTTATGGAGCTTCTTAAATGGTCAGTCCAGAACAGTGCCACACAAGCACCAGGCAATGACCATCTCCAACAAGAGAGGATCCAACCATCTCCCCTTGACATTCAATGGCATTCCCATCGCTGAATCCCCCCCACTATCAACATCCCGGGGGTTCCCATTGAGCAGAAACTGAACTGGACCCAGCCATATAAATACTGTGGCTCCCAGAGGAGGTCAGAGGCTGGGAATCCTGCGGAGAGTAACTCACCTCCTGACTCCCCCCAAAGCCTGTCCACCATCTACAAGGCACAAGTCAGGAGTGTGATGGAATACTCTCCCACTCGCCTGGATGAGTGCGGCTCCACCACCCAAACCCGCCACCTCTATCCCCTAGAAGGAAAAGGGCAACAGATACCGGGGAACACCCACCGCCTGCAATTCCCCCCCTCCAATTCACACACACACATCATACACACACACACACACACACACACACACACCACACACACACACCATCCCGACTTGGAAATATATCGGCCGTTCCTTCACTGTGGCTGGAGTCAAAATCCTGGAGCCCCCTCCCTAACAGCGCTGTGGGTGTACCTACACCACACGGGACTGCAGCGGGTTCAAGATGGAGGCTCACCCACCACCTTCTCAAGGGGGTATTTAGGTATGGGCGATAAATGCTGGGCCCGGCCAGCGACGCCCCCATCCCCATGAATGAATACATTGAAAAGAATTCAATTTGAAGATTGCATCATGAGCATCACAGCTTAGGAATGGGTTTGAATCTGAGATTCATCCGGTGTCAAATTCCCGAGCCTGCTTCGAAAGTTTGGTCCAGAGAGTCAGAGAGTTTGATTCCACAAGTGGACACATCTCACTCGACCTTGTGGAGCTCTCGGACTTGTGAAGGAGGCAAAGTGACTGTCCCAGCATCTTAACCATTGCCAGCTGTGTGCAACTGAGCGGCTGGGCAAGGTCAAAGGGCCCTCGGGTTTAAACAGAATTCACATCCAAAGCCCAGCAAGTCAGATGGAGAAGAGTAGAGAGTTCCCCCAGACAATAAACAAGGTAAAGAGACAGAGAGAGAGATACAGAGAGAGACAGAGAAAGAGAGAGAGAGAGACAGAGAGAGAGAGAGACAGAGAGAGAGAGACAGAGACAGAGAGAGACAGAGAGAGAGAGACAGAGAGAGAGAGAGACAGAGAGAGAGAGACAGAGAGAGAGAGAGACAGAGAGAGAGAGACAGAGAGAGAGAGACAGAGAGAGAGAGAGAAAGACAGGGAGAGAGAGAGACAGAGAGAGAGACAGAGAAATAGAGAGAGAGAGACAGAGAGAGAGAGACAGAAAGAGAGAGAGACAGAGAGAGAGAGACAGAGAGACAGAGAGAGAGAGAGAGAGAGAGACAGAGAGAGAGAGAGAGAGAGACAGAGAGAGAGACAGAGAGAGAGACAGAGAGAGAGAGAGACAGAGAGAGAGAGAGAGAGACAGAGAGAGAGAGAAAGACAGAGAGATAGAGAGAGACAGAGAGAGAGAGAGAGACAGAAAGAGAGAGAGACAGAGAGAGAGAGACAGAGAGAGGCAGAAAGATAGCGGGAAAGAAAAACAGTGGGGGACAGAGAAAGAGAAAAAAAGAAAAAGATAGATACATGACAGACAGAGAGAGTTGGAAGAAAGAGCGAAAGATAGAGACAGAAGGAGACAGATGCAAAGAAACAGAGAGATAGGGAGAGGAAGGAGACAGAGAGAGTGAGAGGACAGAGAGAGACCTGGAGAGGGAGACGCAGAGAGAGAGAGAGAGAGACAAAAACAGAGAGATAGACAGATGGAGAGAAACAGAGAGAGAGAGAGAGACAGATGGGGAGAGACATAAAGCGAGAGAGACAAAGAGGAAGATAGAGAGAGACAGAGAGAAGGTTGTATAATGCAGATCAGTGACTGAAGCAGAGAATTGGGTGGGGTGGGTGGGTGGGGGGTAATTCAAGGCAGTGAATGCGGGGGTGGGGTACGTGGAATGGGGGGGCGGTGTTGAGGGAAGCCCGTGAGAGAGGGATGCTTTGAAGTGGAACAGAGAGGTGGGAAACCTCCGGAATCCCAGCGCGGGGGTGGGGGGAGGGGGTGACAGACTTCTGACCACCACAGTCGGAGGCCTCTCACTCGAGGGGTTCCCCTCACACAAAGCTGGCTTACCATCTGGGAAGTCTGTTGTGCAGGGTTGACCGGGTCCTCTCCGACGTACAGTGCAGGCACCACATGCTTGTGTGTGTGTGTGTGTGTGTGTGTGTGTGTGTGGGTGGTGGGTGGGTGGTGTGGGTGTGTGTGTGTGTGGGTGGGTGCTGTGTGTGTCTAGGGGTGGCTTTCGCGCGCTCTCCCTCCCTGATCTCTCAATCTATTTCCAACAGCTGTACGCAGCTTGAGAGGGAGCTCCTCCCATTGCCAAGTGAGGCAGTCTGCCTGTATCTTGAGCCTGTTATCAAACCCCACCACTCTCACCCCCGCTCCTCCAGCCACCCCCGCTCATCCTTCCCCTCCCTTACCCCCACAACCCCACTAGCTCAAACCCTGCTGCACCTCGATACAAGTTGCATGGACACCTTGTTGACAGGACCGCGAACCCCCAGCCCCCGCCGCCCCCCCCCCCCCCCCCAACTTCGCCAACAGAGAGGGCAGAGGTCAGGCCTGGATTGACCTCCAGGCTTAACGTGGTCACCCTTTACACGATCAGTGCTGCTTGTCAAGTGAGAGAGAGAAAGAGAAACGTTGCCATGGGAAACGGAGGCCGACAGCAAACCCCTTCTTTCTAACTGGACACTACAAACTTACAGCCTGAATCATGCCCCCACTACATCCCCGCTCAACACTGGACTCCTTATCATCAGAGAAGGTGACATTATAAAAAAAAATCACACTATTCCTGTGTAACAGACTCAAGGAGGGGCTGAACAGCCTCCTCCTATTGCGATGTAACAGCTTCAAGGGGGGGCTGAATGGACTCCTCCTGTTCCTGTGTAACAGGCTTGCGAGGGGCTGAATGGCCTCCTTCTGTTCCTATGTAACAGCCTCAAGGAGGGGCTGAATGGCCTCCTCCTGTTCCTATGTAACAGCCTCAAGGAGGGGCTGAATGGCCTCCTCCTGTTCCTTTTGTAACAGCTCAAGGAGGGGCTGAATGGCCTCCTCCTGTTCCTTCTGTAACAGCTCAAGGAGGGGCTGAATGGTGTCCTCCTGCTTCTGTGTAACAGACTCGAGGGCAGGAACCAGACGGTTTTTGACAAACAGCTGTAAACCAGTTTGATGATTTTGGTCCTGGCATTTGTGGAACTCAGAGGCCGAGCTCGGAATTCCCTGGAGAACTCTTCCGGATCTTTCCACATTCCTCAAAAGCTTTCGTCAGAAGTAAGACTGAATCACGTCTGCATTCCCCTTCATCACAGTCAGGCAACCACCAACGAGATAATGCACAGGACCAACTGATCCCTCAGGCAAGGGAGATACTTTATCCAATTCCTTCTCTATCTCTCTCTTTAACTCTGCGTGCCATTAGGCTGCCACTTGACAACACAACACAGTGGCAAGCCTCATGGCGTGAGACTCCAAGCCTCCACACATAGGCCCAAGAGGAGCCAGTTGGACCCCCTCCTGTTCCAGTCTAACAGACTCGAGAAGGGGGGCTGAATGGCCTCCTCCTGCTCCCACCCTTGTTGAATCGAACCCGCTGTCAGCTCACTCACAGCACGTCTCTATCAAGCCCATGGGTATGTTTCCCCGTCACACGGGGACCTGATTCATCACTCCCACTGAGGGGGGAAATGCTGCAACGAATATTTGACCGTAACCCATTCCGTCATTACCCCACCTACCTCCGCGAGGGGAGAGAGAGCGGGAGGGATGTGGAGAGAAAGGCAAGGAGGGACAGATGGACGAATGGACTGAGTGGAGGGAAATATCATCACAGTCAGGCAGAGCTAGGAAAGAGATTTGAGAAGTGAGGGCTACTCAGAGGAAATGACAAATGAGGAAAAAGTGAGAATGTAAAAACCGTTCACATGCTCAGCATTTACCACAAACTATCTTCCCAAGCATTCTGAGGAGGGCAAACAAATATATCTAACTTTCTCCCACTAGTGGCTGCATTAGTCACTCAGCACTGACCCTCCGACAGTGCGGCACTCCCTCATTACTGACCTTCCCACAGTGCGGCGCTCCCTCAGCACTGACCCTCCGACAGTGCGGCGCTCCCTCAGCACTGACCCTCCCACAGTGCGGTGCTCCCTCAGCACTGACCCTCCCACAGTGCGGCGCTCCCTCAGCACTGACCCTCTGACAGTGTGGCACTCCCACAGCACTGACCCTCCGACAGTGTGGCACTCCCTCAGCACTGACCCTGTTACAGTGCGGTACTCCCTCAGTACTGACCCTCCGACAGTGCGGCGCTCCCTCAGCACTGACCCTGTTACAGTGCGGTACTCCCTCAGTACTGACCCTGTTACAGTGCGGCACTCTCTCAGCACTGACCCTGTTACAGTGCGCTGCTCCCTCAGCTCTGACCCCCCCACAGTGCGGCGCTCCCTCAGCACTGACCCCCCCACAGTGCGGCGCTCCCTCAGCACTGACACTCCGAAAGTGCCAGCAGCCCTGAGAGAGAAAAACAAGATATGGAGATGCTGGCATTGGACTGGGGTAAACACAGTAAGAAGTTTAACAACACCAGGTTAAAGTCCAACTGATTTATTTGGTAGCAAATGCCATACTTTTGCTACCAAATAAACCTGTTGGACTTTAACCTGGTGTTGTTAAACTTCTTACAGAGAAAAACAACAGCAGCGAGAAAGCGAGACGGAGCGAGGAGATGCTGAGAGAGAAGGAGTGACGGAAAGCGAGCACCATGCTTTTATGGTGGCATGGTTAGACCAGGTGGCAGAGCTGGCACCAGGAAGCCTGCAAGCTCAAGCTCATCTCTGGCAATCTGAACACCACAGATTGTCAGGACTCTTAACATGGAGCAGGTGAAAGATAGAGACTGTGGCAGAGAGAGAGAGAAAGGGAAAGAATAACAGAGAGACGGGGAGGCAGAGAGAGACCCGGGGGCGAGTGAGATAGGCGGAGAGAGGGAGAGAGACAAAAACAGACAGAGCAAGAGAGAGACAGCTGGAGAGAGACAGACAGCGACAAGCAAGAGAAAGATGGCGAGAGAGTGAGAGAGACAGAGAGAGAGGCAGAGACAGAGCGACAGAGAGATGGAGAGAGAATGAGCTGCTCCCTTGGCCACACTGAGTTGCTTCTTCCTGGAGGGGTCAATGTCTTTGTCAATCTATCGTTGTGCTGTGTGTAAGGTTGGAGGGTTAATCGAATGGATCTGACTGGTCCCAATAAAGAATCGTAGTCGAATACCATCAGCGAAAGTACCCCTTGTTTACAGACAGACAGACACATCTCTGTGTGTGCCCTCAGCCTTTGCTTAAACCAGTCTCCCTTGTCTGAGCTCCGATTTACAACTTGCCTTTTTACCCTTGCCACCGGCAGTCC
The DNA here is from genome assembly GCF_964213995.1 of Mustelus asterias. Classification (NCBI taxonomy): domain Eukaryota; kingdom Metazoa; phylum Chordata; class Chondrichthyes; order Carcharhiniformes; family Triakidae; genus Mustelus; species Mustelus asterias. The sequence goes on from NW_027590586.1 coordinate 115,950, forward strand.
TGCCGACACATTTTCTGGACAATGGCGTTGGATTTTCTTCAAGGGCTTCATGCTGCCGTGATGCAAGAACCACCAATCTGCGCATGGGAAGATCCCACAGACAGCAGATGGGATATATGTCCCACGTCATCTGTTTTCATGAACTGTTGTTGGTTCGGTGGCTGAACGTTGAGCTCTTCCCAGCGCACTCTGCCCCTCCCTTCACAACACCAGGGAGAATATTTGCACCCCCTCGCTCATCCCTTTTTCCCTGCCCACTTCCAATAGTGACCGAGGCATCTTTGTCGTCCGCCCAAGGGGGCAGGTGGGGGCCTCGGGTTTGACCTCATGCTCTGGACTGCACCCATGGAATTTGGGCAGGGATTGTGGGCAGCCCACCACAGTCGAACACTGGCTTCTCCCCAGGGGAAGTATTTACTGTTAGGAAGATGTACTGAAGAGGGAGTCAGTCTGGTGGAGCTCTGAGCTCAGCACCAATGTCGTGTTTGGAGGGAGGATAGGGACTGAGAAAATTGCAAATCCTCCAACTGTTTTAACAGAAAGCAGCTCTCGTTCTCTGTCTCACCTTTTCCCCTTCTCTCTGTTTCTCTTTCTCCATCTCTTTCTCTCTTTCCCATTGTCTCTCTCTCTGTCTCTCTCTCTCTCTCTGTCTGTCTCTCCTGGTCTCTCTCTCTGTCTGTCTCCCCTGGTCTCTCTCTCTCTCTCTCTCTGTCTCTCCCTCTCTGTGTTTCACTGTCTCGTTCCCTCTCTCACTCTGTTCTCTCTCTGTCTCCTCTCTCTATCTGTTTCACTTTCTGTGTGTATATGGCTCTCTTTCTCTCATGCTGTTTTCTCTCCATATATCTCTCTCCCTCTTTCTGTCTTATCTGTTTCACTCTGTCTGTGTGTCTCTCACTCTCGCTCTCTCCCTTGAGCTGACACACAGGTCGATGAGTATGAAATTCATTGTGCTGATAGAGAGAGTGACGGTCTGAGTCCTTGTTATCTGTCCCGCAGGCCATGGTGTGAGTGGGAGAGGCTGGAGAGCTGAGAGAGAGAGACACAGAGTGGGTGAAGCGGGGCGCTCCGCAGGTTTTACCCATCATTAGAGGAGGAGACAGAGGACTCCCTCTGTGCCCTCCCCCTTCGCCACTCCCCACCTTCCCAGGCACAGCCCAGAGGAGAGCTTGCAATCAGCTCCATTTAACTCTTTTTGCTGCTTTTCGACTGTGGAAAGTATTGCTGACCGTCCGCACCACCGCAACAATACACCCCTATCTCAGCAAACCTGCTTTACCCCCATCAACCCCATACCCCAATGCCCACTCTGAGGGGCAGGGTACGCTGCCAAGACCTGGGTTCCGCCCAGCTGCTATATCCCCTGTGATGTGGAGATGCCGGCGTTGGACTGGGGTAAACACAGTAAGAAGTCTCACAACACCAGGTTAGAGTCCAACAGGTTTATTTTACATAACCTGGTGTTGTTAGACTTCTTACTGTGGATATCCCCTGTGACCCAGGGAAGGTTGTCTGATGAGGGGGGGGGGACACTGGGCAGCAGCCTGGGAGGGTGAGACCAGGCGCTTAAGGCGGGGGAGGGGAATGGAGGGGGGGGGGGTGACACCTATATATCCAGGAAGAGGCATTGGTCTCTCTCATTCTTTGTGAGCAGTGCAGGCTCATCAACTGTAGCGTGCATTGCAGCAGGGCTCCGATTGCACCTCCCCTTCTTTCCCGAGAATCGAGGATCTCTCCCAGGAAGGGGTCGCTGAGCAGCAGCTGCTGCCTGGGGAGATCTGGTGGGGTTGGGGGAGGGGCTGGGAGGGTGGGATGGGGGTCAAGGAAGCTGAGTGTAACCTACCCCACCCCCCTCCTGCCCCACACACAAACTGCACTCAGTGAAACGGGAGCTGAATCACAGCACGCTCGTTCACGTGTCACTGGTTCTCACTTTCCCCACTCACCCCTGGCCGGGCTTCACTTGGGGCTTCAGCTGCACACCAGAATCTCTCTCACTTCCTCTGTGCTCTCTCTGTCACACTACCCCAACCCGTACCTCAAACTGCACATGTGTGACTCAGAGAGAGTGAGTGAAACAGAGGGCGACAGAGTGTGAGAGGGAGAGAGAGCGAGTTAGAGACGGAGAGCAAGAGACAGAGTGAGAGAGAGAGAGAAAGAGAGAGAGAGAGCCAGAGTGAGAGAGACAGAGTGAGAGAGAACATAAGAACTAGGGACAGGAGTGGGCCATCTGGCCCCTCGAGCCTGCTCCGCCATTCAATAAGATCATGGCTGATCTTTTCATGGACTCAGCCCCACTTACCCGCCCACTCACCATAACCCTTAATTCCTTTACTGTTCAAAAATGTATCTATACTTGCCTTAAAAACCTATAATGAGGTAGCCTCAACTGCTTCACTGGGCAGGGAATTCCACAGATTCACAACCCTTTGTGTGAAGAAGTTCCTCCTCAACTCAGTCATAAGTCTACTTCCCCTTATTTTGAGGCTATGCCCCCTAGTTCTTGTTTCACCCAGCAGTGGAAACAACTTCCCTGCTTCTATCTTATCTACTCCCTTCATAATCTTATATGTTTCTATAAGATCTCCCCTCATTCTTCTGAATTCCAACGAGTATAGCCCCAGTCTCTCCTCATAAGCCAACCCTCTCAACTCCGGAATCAACCTAGTGAATCTCCTCTGCACCCCCTCCAATGCCAGTATATCCTTTCTCAAGTAAGGAGACCAAAACTGTACACAGTACTTCAGGTGTGGCCTCACCAGCACCTTGTACAGCTGCAACATAACCTCGCTGTTTTAAACTCCATCCCTCTCACAATGAAGGACAAAATTTCATTTGCCTTCTTAATTACCTGCTGCACCTGCAAACCAACTCCTTGAGATTCCTGCACAAGGACACCCAGGTCCCTCTGCACAGCAGCATGTTGCAATATTTTCCCATTTAAATAATAGTCCATTTTGCTGTTATTCCTACCAAAATGGATGACCTCACATTTACCAACATTGTACTCCATCTGCCAGACCCTCACCAGTTCACTTAGCTTATCTATATCCCTTTGCAGACTTTCAGCGTCCTCTGCACACTTTGCTCTTCCACCTATCTTAGTGTCATCTGCCAATTTTGACACACTACACTTGGTCCCCAGCTCCAAATCATCTCTGCAAATTGTAAACAATTGCGGTCCCAACACTGATCCCTGAGGCACACCACTAGTCACTGATCGCCAACCAGAAAAACACCCATTTACCCCCACTTTTTGCTTTCTGTTAGTTAACCAATCCTCTATCTATGCTAATACATTACCTATAACACTGTGCACCTTTATCTTATGTAGCAGTCTTTGGTGTGGCACCTTGTCAAATGCCTTCTGGAAATCCAGATACACCACATCCACAGGTTCCCCATTGTCCACTGCACATGTAATGTTCTCAAAGAATTCCACCAAATTAGTCAAACATGACCTGCCCTTTATGAACCCATGCTGCATCTTACCAATGGGACAATTTATATCCAGAGAGAGAGAGAGACAGAGTAAGAGAGTGAGACAGAGTGAGGGAGACCTACAGAGAGACAGAGAGAGATGAAGAAATAGAGAGAGACAGGGTGAAGCAGAGAGAGAGAAAGAGAAAGACAGTGTGGAACTCCCACAGTACTGACCCTCCGACAGTGTGGTGATCCCTCAGCACTGACCCTTTGACAGTGTGGCGATCCCTCAGCGCTGATCCTCCCACAGTGCGGCGCTCCCTCAGCACTGACCCTCCCACAGTGCGGCGCTCCCTCAGCACTGACCCATAGAACCATAGAACCATAGAAAATTACAGCTCAGAAACAGGTTGGCCCTTCTTGTCTGTGCCAAACCATTTTTTGCCTAGTCCCACTGACCTGCACTTGGACCATATCCCTCCACACCCCTCTCATCCATGAACCCGTCCAAGTTTTTCTTAAATGTTAAAAGTGACCCTGCATTTACCACTTTATCCGGCAGCTCATTCCACACTCCCACCACTCTGCGTGAAGAAGCACCCCCTAATATTCCCTTTAAACTTTTCTCCTTTCACCCTTAACCCATGCCCTCTGGTTTTTTGCTCCCCGAGCCTCAGTAGAAAAAGCCTGCTTGCATTCACTCTATCTATACCCATCAAAGTCTTATACACCTCTATCAAATCTTCCCTCAATCTTCTACGCTACAGGGAATAAAGTCCCAACCTATTCAATCTCTCTCTGTAACTCAGCTTCTCAAGTCCCGGCAACATCCTTGTGAACCTTCTCTGCAGTCTTTCAACTTTATTTACATCCTTCCTGTAACTAGGTGACCAAAACTGTACACAATACTCCAAATTCGGCCTCACCAATGCCTTATATAACCCTCCCACAGTGCGGCGAACCCTCAGCACTGACCCTCCCACAGTGCGGCGCTCCCTCAGCACTGACCCTCCCACAGTGCGGCGAACCCTCAGCACTGACCCTCCCACAGTGCGGCGCTCCCTCAGCACTGACCCTCCCACAGTGCGGCGCTCCCTCAACACTGACCCTCCCACAGTGCGGCGCTCCCTCAGCACTGACCCTCCCACAGTGCGGCGCTTCCTCAGCACTGACCCTCTGTCTTTCTCTCACTGTCTCTCTGTCTCCCTTTTTCTGTCTCCCTCTCTCTCTCTCTCTCTCTCTGTCTCTCTCAGTGCTGATAGTTGTTTTTTCTGCATTCACTCACCGCTTGGCCTCCTGGATGTGGCAGTTGGAATCTGTCCCGATGACCCCCTGAACCTCTGGTCTTGCGGTGTTGGGTGTGGTCACCGAGGGGTGAGGATATTGGAAAAGGCACCTCACCTCCCTCTGTCCCAGGTTCTATGTCCTCGACCAGCAGGAACAGACGGTACAGCACCCTCGCGGAAGCAGATGCACTGCCTCGAAGCAGCCAATTGCAATGTCCTCAGTGTGGGTTTGTGGTTTGTGAAGGTGGGTCAGAGATTGTGGTTTTGAGTGTGAAAGGAAGTGAGGGCCAGGAGAAGAGGCCTCAAAGCCCTGAAACACCCACTGATGTCAGTCGTTGAACACCCTTCGCTCTCATTTGTGGCTTAATGGCAGCAGGCTTGCCCACAGAGCGAGAGAAGATCATGGGTTCGAGCCCCACTCGAGAGACTTAAGCCCGAAAAGCCAACCCAACACATCTCCCTACGCGGTGTCAGTTCTAAGGGAGTGCTACACCCTTGGGAGGTGAGTATTGAGAGAGCTGCGCACTATTGGAGGGTCAGGACTGAGGGTGCGCCACCCTGCTGGAGGGTTAGTACTGGGGTGGACCACACTGTCGGAGTGTCAGTGCTGAGGGAGCGCCGCACTGTGGGAGGATCAGTGCTGAGGGAGCGCCGCACTGTCAGAGGGTCAGTGCTGAGGGAGCGCCGCACTGTGGGAGGGTCAGTGCTGAGGGAGCGCCGCACTGTGGGAGGGTCAGTGCTGAGGGAGCACTGCACGGTGGGAGTGTCAGTGCTGAGGGAGCGCCGCACTGTGGGAGGGTCAGTGCTGAGGGAGCGCCGCACTGTGGGAGGGTCAGTGCTGAGGGAGCACTGCACGGTGGGAGGGTCAGTGCTGAGGGAACGCTGCACGGTGGGAGGGTCAGTGCTGAGGGAACGCTGCACGGTGGGAGGGTCAGTGCTGAGGGAGCTCCGCGTTATCGGAGGCTCAGTACAGAGGGTGCACCACACTGTCGGAAGGTCAGTGCTAAGGGAGCACCACACTGTCGGAGGGTCAGTGCTGAGAGAGTACCGCACTGTGGGAGGGTCAGTGCTGAGGGAGCGCCGCACTGTGGGAGCTGCAGTGCTGAGGGAGCTCTGCATTATCGGAGGCTCAGTACAGAGGGTGCGCCACACTGTCGGAAGGGTCAGGGCTGAGGGAACGTTGCACTGTGGGAGGGTCAGTGCTGAGGGAAGGTTGCACTGTCGGAGGGTCAGTGCTGAGTAAGCGCCGCACTGTGGGAGGGTCAGTGCTGAGGGAACGTTACACTGTGGGAGGGTCAGTGCTGAGGGAACGTTACACTGTGGGAGGGTCAGTGCTGAGGGAGCGCCGCACTCTCGGAGGGTCAGTGCTGAGGGAGCACCACACTGTCCGAGGGTCAGTGCTGAGGGAGCACCACACTGTCAGAGGGTCAGTGCTGAGGGAGTACCGCACTGTGGGAGGGTCAGTGCTGAGGGAGCTGTGCATTATCGGAGGCTCAGTACAGAGGGTGCGCCGCACTGTCGGAAGGTCAGTGCTGAGGGAACCCCACGCTGTTGGAGGGTCAGTGCTGAGGGAGCACCGCACTGTGGGAGGGTCAGTGCTGAGGGAGCGCCGCACTGTGGGAGGGTCAGTGCTGAGGGAGCGCCGCACTGTGGGAGGGTCAGTGCTGAGGGAGCGCTGCACTGTGGGAGGGTCAGTGCTGAGGGAGCGCCGCACTGTGGGAGGGTCAGTGCTGAGGGAGCGCCGCACTGTGGGAGGGTCAGTGCTGAGGGAGCACTGCACGGTGGGAGGGTCAGTGCTGAGGGAATGCTGCACGGTGGGAGGGTCAGTGCTGAGGGAACGCTGCACGGTGGGAGGGTCAGTGCTGAGGGAGCTCCGCGTTATCGGAGGCTCAGTACAGAGGGTGCACCACACTGTCGGAAGGTCAGTGCTAAGGGAGCACCACACTGTCGGAGGGTCAGTGCTGAGAGAGTACCGCACTGTGGGAGGGTCAGTGCTGAGGGAGCGCCGCACTGTGGGAGGGCCAGTGCTGAGGGAACGTTGCACTGTGGGAGGGCCAGTGCTGAGGGAACGTTGCACTGTGGGAGGGTCAGTGCTGAGGGAGCGCCGCACTGTGGGAGGGTCAGTGCTGAGGGAGCGCTGCACTGTGGGAGGGTCAGTGCTGAGGGAACGTTGCACTGTGGGAGGGTCAGTGCTGAGGGAGCGCCGCACTGTGGGAGGGTCAGTGCCGAGGGAGCGCCGCACTGTGGGAGGGTCAGTGCTGAGGGAGCTTTGTGCTGTTGGAGGGTCAGTGCTGAGGGAGCGCCGCACTGTGGGAGGGTCAGTGCTGAGGGAGCGCCGCACTGTGGGAGGGTCAGTGCTGAGGGAGCGCTGCACTGTGGGTCAATAGTGAGGGAGTGCCGCAGTGTTGGAGGCTCAGTCCTGAGGGTGCGCCACACTGTCGAGGATCAGCGCTGAGGGAGGGTGGCACTCTTCGAAGAGACGTTGAACTGGATCCATCTGTTTGTCCCCTTGGGTGTATTTACAAGATCCCATAGCCATGATTGGAAGCAGAAAGGGTTCTCTTGGGGCCAATATTTATCCCGTAACCAACATCACCTAAAAATCAGATGATTTGGGCGATTCTGCTGTTTGTGGGATCTTGCTGTGCACAATCTGGCTGCCACTTTTTCCACATTATGACAGTGTCCTCACGTAAGAATAAAAAATGTAGAAGCTGGAGGAGGCCATTCTGCTCCTCAAGACAGTTTCCCCCTTTCTATACCATCGTGGGTGATCTCCTACTTACACTCTACTTTCTCCACCACCCCCGATCCCTCGATCCCCTCAGTCTGAAAATCCCTCGCTCTGTCTCGAATATTTCCAATGATGTGTTTCCTCTGGGGTCGAGAATTCCAAAGATTTCCCGATCTCTCAGCATCCAAAAGGGCCGCCTGAGACTGAAGCTCCCTCCCACATCCCCGTGTTCCAGATTCTCCAGTCGGGTCAGGTGGGATTGAGGGGATGGGGGAACAGCTTCTCAGTATCGACCCTGTCAAACAAACCCCCTCTTCAGAATTTTATATGTTTCAGTGAGATTGCCTCTCATTCTTCTCATCTCCAGGGGCTATCAGCTTCCTGTCCTTGATCTTTCCTCGTGGGAAAATCACCCACATGCCGAGGAATCAGTCTGGTGAACCTTCCTTGTTCTCCCTCTAGCACTAGTATGTGCCTTCTTAAGTTAGGAAACTAAAACCGCCCGTAGTACTCCAGCTGCTGAAACACCAACAGATATAGCAAGAATTCTATAAGAATTAGGAGCAGGAGGAGGCCACTCGGTCTCTCGAGTCTGCTGTCCCATTCAATAAGATCACAGCTGACCTGATTGAAACCCCGACCCCACATTCCCAGCGACCCCCCGATAACCTTTCACCCCCTCGTTAATCCAGAATCTATCCACCTCTGCCTTAAAACGATTCCAAGACTCTGCTTCCCCGCCTTCTGAGGAACAGAGTTCCAGAAACTCAGCCCCCTCTGAGAAAAATCATTTCTCCTCATCTCCGTCTGCAATGGGCGACCCCCTTATTTTTAAACAGTGATACCCTCCACCCTCCCCCAGTTGTAGATTCTCCCACAAGAGGAAACATCTTCTCCACATCCACCCTGTCAAGAAACCCCCTCAGGATCTCATGGGCAGAATTCTCCCCCAAAAATTCTAAGTGTCGGATTCGTGTGAAAACTGGAGTAATTTGCGCTGGGTTTTTTAATGGGAGTTCAGAGAAGAATCTCTCACACTCTGTGCACTGCAGAGGCCACCAGCGTGAATATCATTAAACTTCAGGAGCTGGGGCCTATCCTCACTGGCGCTGAGCGGGCCACTGTGCATGTACCGATCTGTCAGCGCTGAGATCAGCGCATGCGCAATGGCCCCACACTGCCGGCCTCCCGATTGCTGACCAGCCCCATGACCCCACGAATCAGCCACTGAAGGATTCTCCCGGCCCGCTGCGCTAAAAAATTAGAGCAGCAGGATGGGAGAATCACGGTCTATAGGTTTCAAACAAATCGCCTCTTACTCTTCTAAACTGCAGCGGATACAAGCCTAACCTTTCCTCATCAGACAACCTGCCCATTCCAGGGATGGGTCTGGGAAACCTTCTCTGAACCACTCCCAACACATTTACATCCTTCCTTAAATAAGGAGACCCTGTACTGTACACAATACTCCAGATGTGGTCTCACCCATACTGTACACAATACTCCAAATGTGGTCTCACTGATACTGTACACAATACTCCAGATGTGGTCTCACTAATACTGTACACAATACTGCAGATGTGGTCTCACCCATACTGTACACAATACTCCAGATGTGGTCTCACCGATACTGTACACAATACTCCAGATGTGGTCTCACTAATACTGTACGCAATAATCCAGATGTGGTCTCACCGATACTGTACACAATACTCCAGATGTGGTCTCGCCAATGCCCTGTACACAATACTCCAGATGTGGTCTCACTAATACTGTACGCAATAATCCAGATGTGGTCTCACTAATACCGTACGCAATAATCCAGATGTGGTCTCACCGATACTGTACACAATACTCCAGATGTGGTCTCACCAATGTTCTGTACACAATACTCCAGATGTGGCCTCACCCATACTGTACACAATACTCCAGATGTGGTCTCACCAATATTCTGTACAACTGAAGCATAACCTTCCTACTTTTTGTAATCAATTCCCTCACAATAAATGGTAACATTCTATTAGCTTTCCTGATAGCTTATTCCCGACTTTTGTATTCCATCCCCCTTGCAATGAAGACCATCATGCAGGTTGCCTCCACAGTCACTTGCTGCATCTGCGTACCAGCTTTGTGCTCAAAGACAGCAACAATCACACAATTCCTCAGGATTTGAAGAGCGGGACAGAGTGTCTCCCGCCATTTTCCAGTCAGCCATTGTGGGGGTGAAGATTTTCTTTCTGGAAGGCGGGGAGTGGTGAAGATATTTGCTGGAGGCAGTCACGTATGCCTCTGACCGATGTCGATTTGACCGCACAGTGAGAACCAGGCAGAACAGAAAACGTTCAGAGTGGAACTGAGAGAGGGAAGTAAAAGAGGCAAGAATATATTGTGTACCAGCATTAACCGGTGCTCCGAAAGCCCCTTGCGTGCCTCTTCACGGTTCTGGCACAAGGTTACCACCCACCCCTACCCTGAAAGCTCGACTCGGTTTATCTCTCCACAGACGCTGCCCTGCAGATGTTTTTCAGCATTTCCTGTTCAGATCAGATCAGTGTTTTGCATGTATTCAGTTTAAAAGCAATCGTCTCTCTCCCTTTCTGAGTTTTCTCTGGAAGTTGGGATTCCTAAGATTCATAGGAACCTCGGAGCGAAGACATTTACCCCCATCTCAATCCAAAATAGCTGCTCCCCCTATCTGTTGTCAGTTGCCCCTTGTTCTCTCTCACTCCCTTTCATTACTGTTTCCTCCTCTATTGGTTCTTCTCTGATTCCTCCCTCCCTCATTCTCTCCCTCCCAAGGACGTTCTTTGTTACTATACCCTCCATGGCTTCGCACCCCCCCACCCCCAACTAGCTGTAACCTCCTCCAGCCCCTACAACCCTCCCTATCTCTGTAACCTCCTCCAGCCCCCACAACCCTCCCTATCTCTGTAACCTCCTCCAGCCCCTACAGCCCTCCCTATCTCTGTTACCTCCTCCAGCCCCTACAACCCTCCCTATCTCTGTTACCTCCTACAACCCTCCAATTTCGGCCTCTCGAGCATCTTCCATCCCATCGCTCCACCAGTGGCGGCTGTGCCTTCAGCTGCCTGGTGGCCCTAAGCTCTGGAATTATCTTTCTAAACCTCTCCACCTGTCTCTGTCTCTCTCCCTCTCTCTGTGTCTCTCTCTCTGTCTCTATCTTTCTCTCTCTCTGTCTCTCTCTCCCTGCCCCTCTCTCTCTCTGTCTCTCTCTCTCACTTTTTCTCTCTCTCTGTGTGTCGCTCTCTCTGTCTCTTTCTCTCTGTCTCTCCCTCTCTCTCTCTTTCTGTCTCTCTTTCTCTGTCTCCCTCTCTCTCTCTCTCCTCCTTTAAGACACTCTTTAAAAACTGGCCTCTTTGAGCTTTTGGTTAGTTGTCCCTAATATCTTCTCTTGTGGCTCTGGGGTCCAATTCTGCCTTGTGAAGTGCCTTGGGGGTGTTTGACTGTGTCTACAAGAACAAGAACAAGAACACTTTCGAAATGTAAGTTGTCAGTGTTGACTACCTGCTGCTCCCTTATCTCTCTGTGCCTCGACCTATCCCTGATCCTGTTTGATTCTCTCTGATTAGAAACATAGAAAAACTACAGCACAAACAGGCCCTTCGGCCCACAAGTTGTGCCGAACACATCCCTACCTTCTAGACCTACCTATAGAAAGTGAGAGGGCATGGGATCCAAGGGGCTGTTGTCTTGTGGATCCAGAACTGGCTTGCCTGCAGAAGGCAGAGAGTGGCTGTGGAGGGGTCTTTCTCTGCATGGAGGTCAGTGACCAGTGGAGTGCCCCAGGGATCTGTTCTGGGACCCTTGCTGTTTGTCATTTTCATAAATGACCTGGATGAGAAAGTGGAGGGATGGGTTGGTAAGTTTGCTGACGACACCAAGGTAGGTGGTGTTGTGGATAGTTTGGAGGGATGTCAGAAGTTGCAGCGAGACATAGATAGAATGCAAGACTGGGCGGAGAAGTGGCAGATGGACTTCAACCCGGATAAGTGTGTGGTGATCCATTTTGGCAGATCCAATGGGATGAAGCAGCAGTATAATATGAAGGGTACCATTCTTAGCAGTGTAGAGGATTAGAAGGACCTTGGGGTCCGGGTCCATAGGACTCTTAAATCGGCCTCGCAGGTGGAGGATGCGGTCAAGAAGGCGTACGGCGTACTGGCCTTCATTAATCGAGGGATTGAGTTTAGGAGTCGGGAGATAATGCTGCAGCTTTATAGGACCCTGGTTAGACCCCACTTGGAGTACTGCGCGCAGTTCTGGTCACCTCATTACAGGAAAGATGTTGAAGCCATTGAAAGGGTGCAGAGGAGATTTACAAGGATGTTGCCTGGATTGGGGGGCATGCCTTATGAGGATAGGTTGAGGGAGCTTGGTCTCTTCTCCCTGGAGAGACGAAGGATGAGAGGTGACCTGATAGAGGTTTACAAGATGTTGAGAGGTCTGGATAGGGTAGACTCTCAGAGGCTATTTCCAAGGGCTGAAATGGTTGCTACGAGAGGACACAGGTTTAAGGTGCTGGGGGGTAGGTACAGAGGAGATGTCAGGGGTAAGTTTTTCACTCAGAGGGTGGTGGGTGAGTGGAATCGGCTGACGTCGGTGGTGGTGGAGGCAAACTCGTTGGGGTCTTTTAAGAGACTTCTGGATGAGTACATGGGATTTAATGGGATTGAGGGCTATAGATAGGCCTAGAGGTGGGGATGTGATCGGCGCAACTTGTGGGCCGAAGGGCCTGTTTGTGCTGTGGCTTTTCTATGTTCTATGTTCTATAACCCTCCATCCTATTACGCTCCATGTACTCATCCAGGAGTCTCCTAAAAGACCCTGTTGAGTTTGCCTCCACCACCACTGACGGCAGCTGATTCCACTCGCCCACCACCCTCTGTGTGAAAAACTTACCCCTAACATCTCCCCTGTGCCTACCCCCCAGCACCTTAAACCTGTGTCCTCTTGTAGCAGACATTTCCACCCTGGGAAAAAGCCTCTGAGAGTCCACCCGACCTATGCCTCTCAACATCTTATACACCTCTATTAGGTCTCCTCCCATCTTTCGTCTCTCCAAGGAGAAAAGACCGAGCTCCCTCAGCCTATCCTCATAAGGCATGCCACTCAACCCAGGCAACATCCTTGTAAATCTCCTCTGCACCCTTTCAATCTTTTCCACATCCTTCCTGCAATGAGGCGACCAGAACTGAGCACAGTACTCCAAGTGGGGTCTGACGAGGGTCTTATATAGCTGCATCATTATCCCCGGACTCCTAAACTCAATCCCTCGATTGATAAAGGCCAGCACACCATACGCCTTCTTAACCACCTCCTCCACCTGCGGGGCCGATTTCAGAGTCCTATGGACCCGGACCCCAAGGTCCTTCTGATCCTCAACAGTACTAAGAGTCTTTCCCTTTATATTGTACTCCTTCATCCCATTTGACCTGCCAAAATGGACCACGACGCATTTATCTGGGTTGAAGTCCATCTGCCACTTGTCCGCCCAGTCTTGCATCCTATCTATGTGGATTGTCTCCACATAATCTCTGTCTTCACCTTGCTACCTCGTTGCATGGATGTGCTTTGTAAAGGTACAATTTCTCATTTGTCTTTCTCTGACTCAGTTTTTCATAAAACTCTGTAAGAGGCAGTGTTGAAACGGGGCAGGCTGCGACAGAACGTATAATCCTGTGTCCCCACCCAGTGGGATGTGAGAAAAAAAAGACACTTCACTCCACCTGGGGATTGCGAAAGGTCCCCACCCTGTGCTGGCGTCACGCCATCCTGAGATTTTTCGAGGTATTTCCGAGAGGATGCACCAAGAAGCAGTGACCCCGCGTCGGCATTCACCGCAAGCGCACAACATCTCACCTGACTGAAAAAAAAGGATTCTCGCCGGTGAGATTTCCTTTCCCGATTTCCCCTGCCCTCTGCTTTTGCTGGTGCCTGGAAAGGTCGGGATTATATGGATTATATTATGATATGATTATAGGCCTCCCCTCCGCGGTATGTTGCCCCAAGATAAAAACACTCCCTCACCGGCATGACATCATGTTGGCGAGGTTTCTGATTGCTTTTTAGAAATATGAACCAGGCAGAGGGGGCCTGCTGGGGGCACTCAGCCCCTGGAGTAGAGGGGCTGCAACCCAACACTACAGTGCCAAGGGGGATCCTCTGGGGAGTTCCACTGCAAGGGGGAGCAGGGGTTATGTTTGGGGGAGGGGCCTATGTTAGAGGGTCCCCTTATCCATGGAACGTGGAGCAGACTTTCTCCTTTCCCCCGGGCGGGGGGGGGGGGGGGGGGGGGGGGTGGAATGTTGCAGTTGTGTGAGGGTGGGGGTTCCCTGTATCTGTTGGGGGGCGGGGGGGGGGGGGTGGGTTCCCCATATCTGTGGGTAGGGGAGGGGTGGGTTCCCCATATCTGTGGGTAGGGTTGCCCTTGTGGATGTGTTTGGGGGCAGAGGGTGTGGATTTCCCCATATGCCATGGGGAGAGGTATTTTTATCAGGGCAGATTGGGGCATCCTTTAAAAAGATGTGGCGGATTATTCGAAGAGAAAACCCGGCTGTGCGGCCAGCAAGCTGCCCAATAGCTTTCTGGCCTCAGCCAGCACTCTGTGCCCAGAATGGAAAATTCCACCCAATATCTGCAGCAGATATGAACTAATAGAATTCATCTGGAACGTACAGCCAGCAAGGTTCTTTAAGGGCACTGTTTATCAAGCAGGACATAGAGCAAACGGGTCATTCTCACGTTGGCTGGCTGTGCTAGTGGGGAACCGCGAGGATCAGTACTTGGGTCTCAGCTATTCACAACATACATCAATGATTTGCATGTGGGAACCAAATGTAATATTTCCAAGTTTGTGGATGATACAAAGCTAGGCGGGAATGTGAGTTGTGAGGAAGATGTAAAGCGGCCACAGGAGGACCTGGACAGATTCAGCGATTGGGAAATGGAGTATAATGTGGAAAAATGTGAGGAAATCCACTTTGGTGGAGGGAACAGTTCTGCAGAGTATTTCCTACATGGTAAGGAATTAGAAAGCGGAGATGTACAAAGGGATCTGGGTGCCCTTGTCCAAAAGTTACTGGAGGCCAGTGTGCAGGGACAGCAAGTTATTCGGAAGGCTAATGGAAAGTTAGCCTTTATCGTGAGAGGGTTTGAGTACAGGAGTGGTGCGGGCTCACTTCTATTGTATAGGAGCTTGGTTCGAGCGCAGCTGGACTAGTCTGTGTACAGCTTTGCTCCCCTTACCTCAGAAAGGATATTATTGCCATTCAGGACAAAGGTTCACCAGACTTGTTCCAGGGATGATGGGACAGTCCTTATGGAGAGAGACTGGGGAAACTGGGCCTGGATTCTCTCAAAGGCTCAGAGGTGATCTCATTGAAATATTTAAAGGATTAGACAAGCTAGATACAGGTAAATTGACCTCCCACAGTGCAGCGCTCCCTCAGCATAGACCCTCCCACAGTGCGGCGCTCCCTCAGCATAGACCCTCCCACAGTGCGGCGCTCCCTCAGCATAGACCCTCCCACAGTGCGGCGCTCCCTCAGCATAGACCCTCCGACAGTGCGGTGCTCCCTCAGCATAGACCCTCCGACAGTGTGGTGCTCCCTCAGCACTGACCCTCCCACAGTGCGGCGCTCCCTCAGCACTGACCCTCCCACAGTGTGGCGCTGCCTCAGCATACACCCTCCGACAGTGCGGCGCTCAGTCAGCACTGACCCTCCCACAGTGCGGCGCTCCCTCAGCACTGACCCTCCAACAGTGCAGCGCTCCCTCAGCACTGACCCTCCGACAGTGCGGCGCTCCCTCAGCACTGACCCTCCCACAGTGCAGTGCTCCCCTAGCACTGACCCTCCCACAGTGCAGTGCTCCCCTAGCACTGACCCTCCCACAGTGCGGTGCTCCCTCAGCACTGACCCTCCAACAGTGCAGCGCTCCCTCAGCACTGACCCTCCCACAGTGCAGTGCTCCACTAGCACTGACCCTCCCACAGTGCGGTGCTCCCTCAGCACTGACCCTCCAACAGTGCAGCGCTCCCTCAACACTGACCCTCCCACAGTGCGGCGCTCCCTCAGCACTGACCCTCCCACAGTGCGGCGCTCCCTCAGCACTGACCCTCCCACAGTGCGGCGCTCCCTCAGCACTGACCCTCCCACAGTGCGGCGCTCCCTCAGCACTGACACTCCCACAGTGCGGCGCTCCCTCAGCACTGACCCTCCCACCGTGCGGCGCTCCCTCAGCACTGACCCTCCGACAGTGCGGTGCTCAGTCACCACTGACCCTCCCACAGTGCGGCGCTCCCTCAGTACTGACCCTCCCACAGTGCAGCGCTCCCTCAGCACTGACCCTCCAACAGTGCGGCGCTCCCTCAGCACTGACCCTCCCACAGTGCAGTGCTCTCTTAGCACTGACCCTCCCACAGTGCGGTGGTCCCTCAGCACTGACCCTCCGACAGTGCAGCGCTCCCTCAGCACTGACCCTCCGACAGTGCAGTGCTCCCTTAGCACTGACCCTCCCACAGTGCAGTGCTCCCTTAGCACTGACCCTCTGACAGTGCAGTGCTCCCTTAGCACTGACCCTCCCACAGTGCGGTGCTCCCTCAGCACTGACCCTCTGACAGTGCGGTGCTCCCTCAGCACTGACCCTTCAACAGTGCGGCGTTCCCTGAGCACTGACCCTCCGACAGTGCAGTGCTCCCTCAGCATTGACTTTCCCACAGTGCAGTGCTCCCTCAGCACTGACCCTCCCACAGTGCGGCGCTTCCTCAGCACTGACCCTCCGACAGTGCGGTGCTCACTCAGCACTGACCCTCCGACAATGCAGTGCTCCCTCAGCACTGACTCACAGCGCGGCGCTCCCTCAGCACTGACCCTCCCACAGTGCGGTACTCCCTCAGCACTGACCCTCCCACAGTGCAGTGCTCCCTCAGCACTGACCCTCCCACAGTACGGTGCTCCCTCAGCACTGACCCTCCCACAGTGCGGTGCTCAGTCACCTCTGACCCTCCCACAGTGCGGCGCTCCCTCAGTACTGACCCTCCAACAGTGCAGCGCTCCCTCAGCACTGACCCTCCGACAGTGCGGCGCTCCCTCAGCACTGACCCTCCCACAGTGCAGTGCTCCCTTAGCACTGACCCTCCCACAGTGCGGTGCTCCCTCAGCACTGACCCTCCAACAGTGCAGTGCTCCCTCAGCACTGACCCTCCGACAGTGCAGTGCTCCCTTAGCACTGACCCTCCCACAGTGCGGCGCTCCCTCAGCACTGACCCTCCCACAGTGCGGCGCTCCCTCAGCACTGACCCTCCCACAGTGCGGCGCTCCCACAGCACTGACCCTCCCACAGTGCGGTGCTCCCTCAGCACTGACCCTCCCACAGTGCGGCGCTCCCTCAGCACTGACCCTCCCACAGTGCGGTGCTCCCTCAGCACTGACCCTCCCACAGTGCGGCGCTCCCTCAGCTCTGACCCTCCCACAGTGCGGCGCTCCCTCAGCACTGACCCTCCCACAGTGCGGCGCTCCCTGAGCACTGGCACCGGAAGTGAATAGGAGTGAATCTGGATTAAGGGACTAGGTGATGTTGACTGCGTGCTCTCATCTGCAACCTTCTGACTGAGGGGACAAGAGTGAGATGCCTCAGTTTAATGTTGCTCAAGGGCCAAACATGTGATTTGAATGTGATAGGTGTAACACAGGAAGATTTTAATTAGTTGCGCCTGTTTGCAAACGTTAACTTGGATGACGTTATTTAGCGGAACTCACTGACACAATCAGTCGATTTCAACATAATAGAATTGTACAATCCTGTTCAGAAGCCTGCCCACTCCACGTAACAATGCAGGGGCAATGTTGCTCAACCTGTGTAATGTAGGTACACTCACAGCGCTGTTAGGAAGGGAGCTCCAGGATTTTGACCCAGCCACAGTGAAGGAACTGCCGATAAATTTCCAAGTTGGGATTGTGTGTGCTGGGGAGTTTGGGAGGGGGATCTTGTCGGCGGTGGGTGTTCCCCATGGCATCTGCTGCCCTTTTCCTTATAAGGGGTAGAGGTGGTGGGTTTGGGTGGCACTGCCGAAGGAGCCTTGGCGAGTTTCTGCAGTGCATCTTGTAGACGGTACACACTGCTGCCTCTGTACGTCGGTGGTGGAGGGAGTGAATGTCGAGGGTGAGGTGGGGTTAGCTGTTGATTGAGTGGGGGCTGGTGTGTTGAGCTTCTCGAATGTTGTCGGAATCGCACTCATCAGGCAAGTAGGAGAGTATTCCATCACACTCCTGACTTGTGCCTTGTAGATGGTGGACAGGCTTTAGGGGTGGTGGGGGGGAGTCAGGGGGTGAGTTGCTGTCCGCAAAATTACCAGCCTCAGGAGTCTGTCAGAGGTGAGAGTGGTAATAGTTTGCAGGAGGGTGCAGGGGAGGGGGGGAGAGGGGGAGGGGGGACGGGGGGGACGGGGGGGGGAGGAGGCGAGAATGGTAATAGTTTGCAGGAGGGTGCAGGGGAGGGGGGGAGAGGGGGGGGGGCGGAGGGGGGGAGGAGGCGAGAATGGTAATAGTTTGCAGGAGGGTGCGGGGGGGTGGTGGTGATTGGGGGGGGAGGAGTGTGTGGAGGTTGGGCGTGTGGGGGACGGGAGCAGTGAGTTGCATATCAACAATGTCCTACCTCATTTCGCCTTGAAGCAGCCAGCTTTCAGGTGTTCCTCAAGGGTGCGGCACCAATGGTAAACCCGGGAGGTCTAAGCTGTTCCCACAGGCCGTCTAGGGAGTCCTGAATGGAATGCCTAACAGGATAATGCGTTAGCAACTCAGCGAGTGTCGGCTACAGGAACTGCTTGCTGTTAATGGATTCCAGCCGGCAACAAAGCATTTCCTGCCAGATATGTTGGAGATAGGCAGTCAGAGAGGGAGCAGATTCAGAGAGCGGCAACCGAGGTGGAAAGCTAGGGATTGATTTAACGCTTCGCCCTTCAGTGTGAGCCTCGCCTATTTGAAGAGGGCTGAGCAGTGACTGGAGTGTGACGATGTCAGAGGGTCAGTGCTGAGGGAACTCCAAACTGTCCGAGGGTTAGTACTGAGGGAGCGCCGGAGGGTCAGAGCTCTCAGTCGGAGTGGTCTATATATAGAATAACAGATACCCGGGAGTGAGTTACAGACTGGAATCTAATCGAGGGGTTTGGGGGGGTTTACATATAGAATAACAGATACCCGGGAGTGAGTTACAGACTGGAATCTAATCGAGGGGTTTGGGGTGGTTGAGATATAGAATAACAGATACCCGGGAGTGAGTTACAGACTGGAATCTAATTGAGGAGTTTCAGGGGGATTTATATAGAGAGAAACAGATACTGGACATTGAAAAGCTTGTAAACCATGATTGACTTTGCCCCTAACACCTAGTACAGAAGCTTGATTTGAAGAGCTTCTTTGACTGGCTGCAAATAAGAAGACAAGAAATAGGAGCAGTCCAAGACCAGATGGTCTGTAAAGCGTGCTGCTTCATTCAAAAGCATCATGGCTGATCTTGGGCTTCAACCCAACCTTTCTGCCCAGTCCCTCGCTTCCCTGGGAGACCAAAAATCTGTTGAATCCCTGCCTTAAATATCTCCAATGGTGGGAGTCTCCACAACCGTCTGGGGTGGAGTATACCACAGATTCACAACCCTTTGAGTGAAAGAATTTCTCTTCATCTCAGTCCTAAATGATCACCACACCCTCCCCCCTCAACACCATTTACCTTGAATCTGTGCCACCTCCCCCTGACCCCTCAGTGTGTTTTAGATTTCCGAACCAGTGGAGACAATCTCTCAGCGACCACCCCACCAAACCGCCGTCAGAATCCGCACGTTGAAATGACATCGCTTCTCATTCTTTGAAACTCCTGAGTTTACTGATCCAATTCACTCAGTCTCTCATCAGAGTACAGTCCCCACCCCTCTTCCCAGGGACCCCAATTGAGTGAACTTTCGCTGTACTGGCCTCCGTTGCGAATATGTCCTTCCTTAAAAATGCAGAGACCAGAACTGTGCGCAGTTATCCCCGATGTGATCCCACCAAAGCTGCATGCAACTGTAGCAAGACTTTGTGATTCTTGTACCCCAGTCCCTTCACCATAAGGTCCAATATGCCACTTGCTTCCTCCATTGCTCCTCCTGCCTGCACACTAACTTTCTGTGTTTCTGAGTACACCCAAGGAATTCTTTCATTGGCTGAGGCAGGCAGTTCGCTCAGGGCAGAGGGCGGCCATCTTGTCCACAGGCACAGACTTGGCTCAAAATTAGCGCAGAAGATGGCAGAAAGCTGCCGGCGTGTTCAGGCCACCCAGTTTGTTGGAGGACATCTACCCGCCCCTATCCCCCATACCCAACCTATTTCACCATCACACAATAAAGTGAATGTTGACATTGTCTCGTAGACGTTAGGGCTGGAGTTTTCCAGCCGTTCAGCTGGTGGGATTCTCCAGTCCCGCTGTACTGAACAGGGATTTGGCTGAGCACCAAATTGTCCATCCTCGCCGGCAGTGGCGACAGGGCAGCAAAACCTCTGGCCTACATCTTCAATCACGGCAGATCAGGCCCAGCAGGCTTTCAAAGTGAGACCCACATTGTCTGGCTGTCTTAGGAGAAGAGGATGAAACTTCATTTAAAAAAAACAATGATTAGGCCTCAGCGGGAGTGCACTCGTCCAGTTCTGCACCTCATACTTGAGGTAAGATATTAAGGTCTCCGTGGGGGGGGCCGTGAGTTCAGAGGGAGATTTCTCAGAACTCGCTTCCCAGGGACAAGTCTATTTGGAGAGAGAGAGACGGGTCGAAGCTGGGGTCATTCTCCTTTAGAACAGTGAAGGTTGAGGAGAGGGGGAGATTTAACTAAGGCCGTCACAATCACAAGAGGATTTCAATCGAGTAATTGAAGAGAAAGTATTTCCTAACGGCAGGAGGGTTACTCAGCAGAGGAGGGGAGGCAGAGATTGAAGAGAATCAGTAAAAGAATCAGAGGGTGGGGGAGACGAAGAGATTTACTTTTATTTTTGATGCAGAGAATGTTGTGATCTGGAAGACATTGCCCGAATGTTGTGATCTGGAAGGCATCCCCCAGGGTCGGCTTATGATGAAAGTGAAGAGGTGTGGGATAGAGGGAAAGTTGGCCGATTGGATAGGTAACTGGCTATCTGATCAAAGACAGAGGGTGGTGGTGGATGGAAAATTTTCAGATTGGAGGCAGGTTGCTAGCGGAGTGCCGCAGGGATCAGTGCTTGGTCCTCTGCTCTTTGTGATTTTTATTAATGACTTAGAGGAGGGGGCTGAAGGGTGGATCAGTAAATTTGCTGATGACACCAAGATTGGTGGAGTAGTGGATGAGGTGGAGGGCTGTTGTAGGCTGCAAAGAGACATAGATAGGATGCAAAGCTGGGCTGAAAAATGGCAAATGGAGTTTAACCCTGATAAATGTGAGGTGATTCAATTTGGTAGGACTAATTTAAATGTGGATTACAGGGTCAAAGGTAGGGTTCTGAAGACTGTGGAGGAACAGAGAGATCTTGGGGTCCATATCTACAGATCTCTAAAGGTCTCACCTT
Source organism: Mustelus asterias (assembly GCF_964213995.1). NCBI lineage: Eukaryota > Metazoa > Chordata > Chondrichthyes > Carcharhiniformes > Triakidae > Mustelus > Mustelus asterias. The sequence continues at coordinate 136,976 of NW_027590586.1, forward strand.
CATACATGCACATTTGCCCTGCAGTCCAGAATCAGGCCATTCGGCCCCTCTGGTGTTTCTGCTCCCACACCAGCCTCCTCCCACACCTTTTACTACATCTCCCCCCATTCCCAAATGTCCTTCTATTCCTTTCTCCGTTATGTGTTTATCCAGCTCAACCCTCTGCCTCCCCTGCTTAAACACATAGACACAATTCACCTCAACCACTCCCATGGGGGCAACTTTCACATCCTCCCACTCTCTGGGGAAAGAGCTTTCTCCTCAATTCCCCCTATTGGATTCATTAGCGATTGTCTTATATCGATGGTCCCCCTGGTTCTGGCCTCCCCCACCACTCTCCTCTTCTCCCCCACCACACATACATGGAAATATCTTCTCTATGTTGACCCTATTAAAACCTCCTTCATCATTTTAAAGACCTCGATCTGGCCTTCCCCCCACCCTCCCCCAGCCTTCTCTTTTCTAGTGAAAAGAGCCCTGGTCTGTTCAATCTTTCCCGATAGTTAAGCAAATAGTTTTCACACCTCATCTAGTGTCTTTATATCCAATTTATAATACGGGGACCGGAAATGTGAACAGTATTCCAAGTGGGATAGGGAGACTGGAACTGTGCACAGTATTCCAAGTGGGATAGGGAGACAGGAACTGTGCACAGTATTCCAACTGGGATAGGGAGACAGGAACTGTGCACAGTATTCCAAGTGGGATAGGGAGACCGGAACTGTGCACAGTATTCCAGGTGGGATAGGGAGTCTGGAACTGTGCACAGTATTCCAAGTGGGAAAGGGAGACCAGAACTGTGCACAGTATTCCAAGTGGGATAGGGAGACCGGAACTGTGCACAGTATTCCAAGTGGGATAGGGAGACCAGAACTGTGCACAGTATTCCAAGGGGGATACAGTGATCAGAACTGTGCACAGTATTCCAAGTGGGATAGGGAGACCGGAACTGTGCACAGTATTCCAAGTGGGATACAGAGATCGGAACTGTGCACAGTATTCCAAGTGGGATAGGGAGACCAGAACTGTGCACAGTATCCCAAGTGGAATAGGGAGACTGGAACTGTGCATGGTATTCCAAGTGGGATAGGGAGACCGGAACTGTGCACAGTATTCCAAGTGGGATAGGGAGACCGGAACTGTGCACGGTATTCCAAGTGGGATAGGGAGACCGGAGCTGTGCACAGTATTCCAAGTGGGATAGGGAGACCGGAACTGCGCACAGTATTCCAAGTGGGATAGGGAAACCGGAGCTGTGCACCATATTCCAAGTGGTATAGGGAGACCGGAACTGCGCACAGTATTCCAAGTGGGATAGGGAAGCTGGAACTATGCACAGTATTCCAAGTGGGATAGGGAAACCGGAGCTGTGCACAATATTCCAAGTGGGATAGGGAGTCACGTGTAGGCCAGACCGGGGTAAGGACGGCACATTTCCTTTTCATTAAAGGGGACATTCGTGAGCCAGACGGAGGTTTTTATGACAATCGATGATAGTTTCACAGTTACCATGACTGAAACTGGCATTATAATTCCAGATTTTATTCATCGAATTTAAATTCCACCAGCTGCCCCGGTGGGATTCGAACCCATGTTTCTCCCAGAGCATTAGGGTCTCTGGAATAGTAACAAAATGACATGATCCACTGAGCCACCATCTTCCCCCTTCCCAGTATAGTCTAACCGTGTTTTGATACAAATTCAACGTAACCGTTTTTCACTTCCATCGCTCTCGAAATGAATCCCAGTTCTTGCTTTGCTGATTAACAAACCAATTAAAGAGCAGGTCAGAGGCTGGGAATTCTGGCCTGGATGAGCGCAGCTCTGACAACACTCAAGAAGCTCGACACCATCCGGGACAAAGCAGCCCCCCCCCCCCCCCCCCCGCTCGATCGACACGCTAACCCCCCACCCTCGACATTCGCTCCCTCCACCACCGACGCACAGCGGCAGCAGTGTGTACCGTCTACAAGATGCACTGCAGCGACTCGCCAAGGCTCCTTCGACAGCGCCGCCCAAACCCACCACCTCTACCCCCTAGAAGGACAAGGGCAGCGATTTGAGTAAGTTCTTTTGATTTGATTTATTATTGTCACATGTATCAGTTTCCAGTGAAAAGTATTGTTCCTTGCGCGGGAAGGAAAAGAGCGAGTGCAGAATGTAGTGTTACAGTCATAGCTAGGATGTAGCGAAAGATCAGCTTAATGCAAAGTTGGTGCATTCAAAAGACTGATGGCAGCAGGGAAGAAGCTGTTCCTGACTCGATTGGTATGTGATCTCAGACTTTTATATCATCTTCCCGATGGAAGAAGGTGGAAGAGAGAATGTCCGGGTGTTCTGCACAGTAAGAAGTTTAACAACACCAGGTTAAAGTCCAACAGGTTTATTTGGTCGCAAAAGCCACACAAGCTTTCGGAGCTGCAAGCCCCTTCTTCAGGTGAGTGGGAATTCTGTTCACAAACAGAGCATATAAAGACACAAACTCAATTTACATGAATAATGGTTGGAATGCGAATATGCTCTGTTTGTGAACAGAATTCCCACTCACCTGAAGAAGGGGCTTGCAGCTCGGAAAGCTTGTGTGGCTTTTGCTACCAAATAACCCTGTTGGACTTTAACCTGGTGTTGTTAAACTTCTTACTGTGTTTACCCCAGTCCAACGCCGGCATCTCCACATCATGGCTCCGGCAACACTCAAGAAGCTCAACACCATCCGGGACAAAGCAGCCCCCTGCCCAATTGACACATTAACCACCCACCCTCGACATTCACTCCCTCCATGACCAACGCACAGCGGCAGCAGTGTGTACCGTCTACAAGATGCACTGCAGCGACTCACTCCTTCAACAGCACCACCCAAACCTGCCACCTCCGTCCCCGAGAAGGACAAGGACAGCAGACGCCATGGGGAATGCCCACTACCTGCAAGTTCCCCTTCCGAGCGCCCCCCCCCCCCCCCCCCCCGCCCCCGCCCAAACACACCACCCCAACTTGGAAATATATCAGCCGCTCCTTCATTGTGGCTGGGTCAAAATCCTGGAACTCCCTCCCTAACAGCGCTGTGGGTGTACCTACACCACACGGGACAGCAGCGGGTTCAAGATGGCGGCTCACCCACCACCTTCTCAAGGGGCAATTAGGGATGGGGGATAAACGCTGGGCCCGGCCAGTGATGCCCACGTCCCGTAAACGAATAAGAAAAGTATGAAGCTGTATCACTCATTTCAGCAGTCTAGACCTTGGGATGTGCATCTCCATACAAGCACTTCATTTTCCAATTAATACATGATGTTCTTATTTTTATTACCACAATGTAAGGTCTCAAATATCATCGATGCTGAAGTTCAGGTGCTGACAAAATGTGTATCGTGCAATTTTGTCCACACCTTCTCGCCTATTGCCGCAGTTGCCCCTCTGGATTGATTTACCGCTGCTCACGCTGCACCCACTCCCAACTTGGTGTCAATTGCAGACTAGAAAAATTGTCATTTTTGATTTTGGAGTCCGTGTGACCGGGTCGGCGATCACACGGTGGTCCTCGCACACGAGAGCTCGAGGTGAAATCTCACTGGAGAGAGAGACAGGTTTCTGCCAAAGGATTCTCACCTTGCTCTAGAATGGCAAATTTCAGACGCTCGCCATTCGCACTGCGGGGGAGAAACAGTGTTGACTGGTTGACAAAATAACTCCTGTTGGGCCAGGCTGGTGTACAGCCAAGGCGGTCACCAAAGTCCGACATGAAATACCTGCTGTTATATGTGACTCTGAACTTAGGCAGCACTAACTGAACAACCCTGAGTGTGCCAATAGCTACACTAACAATCGACTTGGGATAATGGGTGGAATTTGTAATGCGGCTCATTTATACATGCTCGAAGGTACATACGTTAACGCACCAAGACTCATCCTGTGCAAACAAATGGGATCGGCTCAAGCTTTGAGCTCTTTATTTCAACATTACCCATGAGCCACGGGGGAGTCTGTGGGGTTCCCTTCGGCTACGCCTCGACCAATCAGAGCTGATTGGCCAACCAATCAACGCCCCCTTGCTCCCACTGTATAAACCTTCGCTGAAATTTGCCGCACCAGTGTTTTCATCCTGATGGGCGCGGGAAGCAAATCTAAATCTCCGGCGACACGGTCAGCGTTTCTCCAGGTCGGGAGCGTGCGCGCATGCCTCGCGGGGCAGTAAGAGCCACATGCCAAGAGGCGTTACGATGTCAGAGCGCAGACAGAAGAGCCGAAACAGGAGGAGGTCCAACCATATATATAACTTTTAATCATTGAGAATCAAAGAAACGTAAAGCATATTTATTATTTTGTTTTTCTGTTCCTCTTGTACAATACTGCGATTTATAAAGACGTTTCGGATGGGATAAGTCACCTTGTCGGAAATAAGCTCCAGGAACAATCTCCACAGCCTCTGATTGTTAGCTTTGCATACAAAGTGTCCTGAGGCTGGTGCGGTTCCCAAGGTGTTGTGTTAACTGAATAATTCTCTCTCATTATTCTCAAAGTGAGATCAAAAAGTGCAAGACGTAATGCGGCCGATCAGTGTCTTTTCCTTTCTGTACAACACACTCTGTAACCTGCAGGTCCATGGACCAATATGGCGAGAAGTGGGGTCAGGTTGCAGGAGATGGCTGGGTCAGGGTGAGGGGGGGGGCATGGAAGGCGGCCTCATTTTTTTCTCCTTGGGGGAAGGGGCGGCGCAGACACGAGTGGCTCTTGCGCCGCCGTAACCTCTCTCCTGTTTCATGGTTGCAAAACCGGCGGCGAGGTGCATTGTGAGAGGGTAACGCAAACTTTGGCAAGCGGGAGTGGGAGCGGAGGCTAGTTTCCTCACAGGGTCAGGGGACTGTCTCTTGCCTCTGAAGGGGCTTTTATGGGTAGGATGGGCTGGAGGGGGGGGGGGGGTTGCGAGGCAGGATTGAAAAACCTTCCACTGCCTTCCACCTATCCCTGACCAAGCTAACAGAGAGTTGATCGAGGGCGCCATTCCACCCCCAGTCTTCCCCCCCAGAACCAAGAGTTCACCACCATTTTCCACAGCTCCCAAACCCCCAGTTTCCCATCTCCCTCTGAGGGTCTGTTGCCTCTTTGTTTGCAAAGTATCCCGGCGTTAAGTCCTTCCTTGGTGGAGGGTTGTGGGTGAGGGGCAGCGGGGTTGGTGGAGGAAGAGAGGTGACACACGAGCCTGTGACCTAGTCACCGCAGGGAGAAAATAAAGCAAAGCCTGAGCCTCAGATGGGCCGGCATGAGAGTCGGTCATCCGGCGCCTTCCAGCGAAGATCGGCGGCAGTCACAGAGAACGTTCCGGAAAGGGAGATGAGAGGTGGAAGATGGTTGAAAAGATTCAGCGGAGGGTGGAAACCAACGACCCGTAACTCCTCAGGGGGTGCCCACCAACCCCTTCCCCCACCCCTCCTTCAAGTGGAGGACCTGCAAACCGGCCGCCTGTTAAAATAGCGAGTTCGGAGATTGTCCTGTCGAGGGCCGCGCACCCCCCTCTGTCACAAAACTCCGTTAGAGTCCAGTGGAATTGTTCTGACGTCTTCCAACCTAATCAGCCCTCTTGTCGTTGAGTTCAGATCGGTCATTCAGAGAGAACATGAGCGAGACACAGAGAGAGAGAGAGAGAGAGACAGAAGACGGGCAGTGGAGTCAAAAGCATAGGCAGGCAGGAAGAGTGATGGTGAGGTTTTTGGCGTTGGATCAATCAAAGAGGTTTCCTCCAGCTCCCACCGCACCCTTCTCTTCACCTGTGTGTGTATAGATGTGTATGTGTATATGTGAGTGTGTGTGTGAGTATATGTGTGTATGTATGTATGTGCATGTGTGAACAGGCTCGAAGGGCCAAATGGCCTACTCTTGCTTCTATTTTCTATGTTTCTACGTGGGAGTGTGTGTGTGTGTGTGTGTGTATGCGTGTGTGTATCTGTATGTATTTGACAGTATGAGTCTGTGTGTTTTTATCTGTGTGTGTTAGTGAGACAGCATCACTAGAATTCTACAATCCTGCCCACCATGGAATCGGAGCGGGCGAGGGGCAGACAATGGAAATGTCTGTTGACCTCGGGCGGGATTTTCCGGTCCCGGGTCGAGCGAGGCCATAAAATCATGCCCTATGTGTCTGCGGGTGTATGAGCGTGTGCTTGTGTGAGTGTGTTTGCATCTGTGTGAGAGTGACAGAGTAAATCAGTGTGTTTATATGTTTGTGTGTTAAGGTATTTCTGTGTGTGCATGTGTGTTTTTCTGTGTCTACATGTATGCGTAAGTGTGTTTTTATGTGTGTGTGACAAAGTATATCTGTGCGTGTGTTTGTGTGTGTGTGTGTGTGTTTGTGGCTATTAGCCTCTGCGTGTGTGTTTGCATCAGTGTGTGCATTTGAGTGTCCGTGTGTATGTATTAGTGTGTGTGTGAATCTGTATGAGAGTGCATATGTGTGTGTTGGTGAGTGTGTTAAAGAAAGTCCGTCTGTGTGAAAGTGTGTGTGAGTGTGTGTGTCTGCGTGAGAGGGTGTGCATCTGTGTGAGTGTGTATGTGAGTGTGTGTTAGTGTGAATGTGTGTGTGTGTTAGTGAGTGTGTGTTAGTGTGTGTGTTAGTCTGAGTGTGTTAGTGTGAGTGTGATGGTGTGTTAGTGTGAGTGTGTGAGTGTGAGTGCGTGTTAGTGTGTGCGTGTTAGTGTGAGTGTGTGTTAGTGAGTGTGTGAGTGTTAGTGAGTGTTACTGTGTGTTAGTCTGAGTGTGTGTTAGTGTGAGTGTGTGTTTGTGTGTGTGTGAGTGCAGAGTGAGTGTGAGGCTGCGTGAATGTGAGACCATGAGAGTATCATTTGAGTGTATGTGCGTGGGTTTGAGCGTGTGTAAGTATCCATGTCTGTGTGGTGTGTAAGTATATGTGTGAGTGAGCGTGAGAGTGTTTTTCTGTATGTCTATGGGTATGGCATAATCAAAGACTAGGAGAGAAGGGAAGGCGGAACAGGAGGTGGAGGCGTGGGGAGATGGTCCATCCCCTGGTTACCTCGAAGACGGACTGCTGCATTCAGACGCAGGACAACAGAACTGATGGATTTCATCATCATCGTCCATTCTGCAATCCAAGGGTAGATATGCGGGAGAGAAAAAAAAACATTCGAGGAAGCATTGCCGAATCCCAAGCTGTCTTCCCACACACACTCACTCACACATATACAGACACGCACACAAACACACACACACATACACACACAGAAACACGCACCCACTCACGCACACACATACACACAAACACACACTCACATAGACAACACTGACACTTGAAACAACAATTACTATTCAACAACACAACCTCACTCTGTACTGATGTCAATCCAGCTCCTGGACACTGTCACTAAGTAACACCTATCTTTCAGCGCCCTGTGTTACTGACTGCATCTCCAGTGATGTTAATCCCTCACACTGTCACTCAATAACCCCTCTCCCCCCTCCGCCCCCAAGCACGCTGTGTTACTGACTGTATTCCTACTGATGTTAATCCAGCTCCCTCACACTGTCACTCAGTAACCCCTCTCTCCCCCAGCACCCTGTGTTACTGACTGTGTCTCAACTGATGTTAATCCACCTCTCTCACACTGTCACGCAGTAACTGCTTTCATACAATAGTCTGTGTTACTATCTCTGCTGATTTTAATTCTGCTCTGTCACACGGCGACCCAGTAACCCCTATCACCCCCAGCGCCTTGTTATTGACTGCCACCTGACTGATGTTAATCCAGCTCCCTCACACTGTCACTCAGTGACCCCTCTCCCTCGAGCACCCTGTGTTACTGACTGTATCACTCCTGATGTTAATCTAGCTCCCTCACACTGTCACTCAGTAACCCCTCTCCCCAGTGCCCTGTGTTACTGACTGTATCTCCACTGATGTTAATCCAGCACTCTCACACTGTCACTCAGTAACCCCTCTATCCCCCAGCGCCCTGTGTTACTGACTGTGTCTCGACTGATGTTAATCCACCTCCCTTACGCTGTCACTCAGAAACCCCTCTACCCCCAGCACCCTGTGTTACTGACTGTATCACTCCTGATGTTAATCTAGCTCCCTCACACTGTCACTCAGTAACCCCTCTCCCCAGTGCCCTGTGTTACTGACTGTATCTCCACTGATGTTAATCCAGCTCTCTCACACTGTCACTCAGTAACCCCTCTATCCCCCAGCGCCCTGTGTTACTGACTGTGTCTCGACTGATGTTAATCCACCTCCCTTACGCTGTCACTCAGAAACCCCTCTACCCCCAGCACTCTGTGTTACTGACTGTATCTCTACTGATGTTAATCCAGCTCTCTCGCACTGTCACTCAGTAACCCCTCACCCCCCAGGACCCTGTGTTACTGACTGTATCTCTCCTGATGTTAATCCAGCTCCCTCACACTGTCACTCAGTAACCCCTCTCCCCCAGCACCCTGTATGGCTGACTGTATCTCTACTGATGTTAATCCAGCTCCCTCACACTGTCACTCAGTAACCCCTCTCCCCCCAGCACCCTGTGTTACTGACTGTATCTCTACTGATGTTAATCCAGCTCCCTCACACTGTCACTCAGTAACCCCTCTCCCCCAGCACCCTGTGTTACTGACTGTATCTCTACTGATGTTAATCCAGCTCCCTCACACTGTCACTCAGTAACGCCTCTCCCCCAGCACCCTGTATGACTGACTGTATCTCTACTGATGTTAATCCAGCTCCCTCACACTGTCACTCAGTAACCCCTCTCCCCCCAAGAGCCGTGTTACAGACTGTGTGTCTACTGAAGATAATCCAGCTCCCTCACACTGTCACTCCGTAAACCCTCTCCCCCCAGCGCCCTGTGTTACTGACTGTATCTCGACTGATGTTAATCCAGCTACCTCACACTGTCACTCAGTAACCCCTGTCCCCCAGCACCCTGTGTTACTGACTGTATCTCTGCTGATGTTAATCCAGCTTCCTCACACTGTCACTCAGTAACTCCTCTCCCCAAAGCACCCTGTGTTCCTGACTGTATCTCGACTGATGTTAATCCAGCTCTGTCACACTGTCACTCAGTAACCCCTGTCCCCCTGCACCCTGCGTTACTGACTATCTCTACGGATGTTAATCCAGCTCCCTCACACTGTCACTCAGTAACCACACTCCCCAGCACCCTGTGTTACTGACTGTATCTGTACTGATGTTAATCCAGCTCCTTCACACTGTCACTCAGTAACCCCTCGCCCCAGCACCCTGTGTTACTGACTGTATCTCAACTGATGTTAATCCAGCTCCCTCACACTGTCACTCACTAACCCCTCTCCCCCAGCACCCTGTGTTACTGACTGTATCTCTACTGATGTTAATCCAGCTCCCTCACACTGTCACTCAGTAACTCCTATCCCCCAGCACCCTGTGTTACTGACTGTATCTCAACTGATGTTAATCCAGCTACCTCACACTGTCACTCAGTAACCCCTATCCCCCAGCACACTGTGTTACTGACTGTATCTCTACTGATGTTAATCCAGCTCCCTCACACTGTCACTCAGTAGCCCCTCTCCGCCCAGCACCCAGTGTTAGTGACTGCACCTGTACTGATGTTAATCCAGCTCCTTCACACTGTCACTCAGTAACCCCTCTCCCCCAGCATCCTGTATTACTGACTGTATCTCTACTGATGTTAATCCAGCTCCCTCACACTGTCACTCAGTAACCCTTCTCCCCCCAGCACCCAGTGTTAGTGACCGTATCTGTACTGATGTTAATCCAGCTCCCTCACACTGTCACTCAGTAACCCCTCTACCCCCAAGAGCCGTGTTACAGACTGTGTGTCTACTGAAGATAATCCAGCTCCCTCACACTGTCACTCCGTAAACCCTCTCCCCCCAGCGCCCTGTGTTACTGACTGTATCTCGACTGATGTTAATCCAGCTACCTCACACTGTCACTCAGTAACCCCTGTCCCCCAGCACCCTGTGTTACTGACTGTATCTCTGCTGATGTTAATCCAGCTTCCTCACACTGTCACTCAGTTATCCCTCTCCTCCAGCGCCCTGTGTTACTGACTGTATCTCTACTGATCTTAATCCAGCTCCCTCACACTGTCACTCAGTAACTCCTCTCCCCAAAGCACCCTGTGTTCCTGACTGTATCTCGACTGATGTTAATCCAGCTCCGTCACACTGTCACTCAGTAACCCCTGTCCCCCTGCACCCTGCGTTACTGACTATCTCTACGGATGTTAATCCAGCTCCCTCACACTGTCACTCAGTAACCACACTCCCCAGCACCCTGTGTTACTGACTGTATCTGTACTGATGTTAATCCAGCTCCTTCACACTGTCACTCAGTAACCCCTCGCCCCAGCACCCTGTGTTACTGACTGTATCTCAACTGATGTTAATCCAGCTCCCTCACACTGTCACTCACTAACCCCTCTCCCCCCAGCACCCTGTGTTACTGACTGTATCTCTACTGATGTTAATCCAGCTCCCTCACACTGTCACTCAGTAACCCCTCTCCCCCAGCACCCTGTGTTAGTGACTGCACCTGTACTGATGTTAATCCAGCGCCTTCACACTGTCACTCAGTAACCCCTCTCCCCCAGCATCCTGTATTACTGACTGTATCTCTACTGATGTTAATCCAGCTCCCTCACACTGTCACTCAGTAACCCTTCTCCCCCCAGCACCCAGTGTTAGTGACCGTATCTGTACTGATGTTAATCCAGCTCCTTCACACTGTCACTCAGTAACCCCTGTCCCCCAGCACCCTCTGTTACTGACTGTATCTCTGCTGATGTTAATCCAGCTCCCTCACACTGTCAGTCAGTTATCCCTCTCACCCAGCACCCTGTGTTACTGACGGTATCTCTGCTGATGTTAATCCAGCTCCCTCACACTGTCACTCAGTAGCCCCTCTCCGCCCAGCACCCAGTGTTAGTGACTGTATCTGTACTGATGTTAATCCAGCTCCTTCACACTTTCACTCTGTTATCCCTCTCCCCCAGCACTCTGTTACTGACTATATCTCTACTGATGTTAATCCAGCTCCCTCACACTGTCACTCAGTAACCCCTCTCCCCCCAGCACCCTGTGTTACTGACTGAAACTCTGCTGATGTTAATCCAGCTCCTTCACACTGTCACTCAGTTATCCCTCTCCCCCAGCACCCTGTGTTACTGACTGTATCTCTACTGATGTTAACCCTGCCCTCTCACACTGTTATATAGTAACCCCTCTCCCCCAGCGCCCTGTGTTACTGATTGTATCTCTACTGATGTTAATCCAGCTCCCTCACATTGTCACTCAGTAACCCCTCTCCCCCAGCACCCTGTGTTGCTGACTGTATCTCTACTGATCTTAATCCAGCTCCCTCACACTGTCACTCAGTACCCCTCTCCCCCCAGTGCCCTGTGTTACTGACTGTATCTCTACTGAAGTTAATCCAGCTTTCTTACGCTGTCACTCAGTAACCCCTCTCCCCCCAGTGCCCTGTGTTACTGACTGTATCTCTACTGATGTTAATCCAGCTTTCTTACGCTGTCACTCAGTAACCCCTCTCCCACAGCACATTGTGTTACTGACTGTATCTCGCCTGTTGTTAATCCAGTTCCCTCACACTGTCACTCAGTAACCCCTCTCCCCCCGCACCCTGTGTTATTGACTGTATCTCTACTGATGTTAAACCAGCTCCCTCACACTGTCACTCAGTAACCCCTGTCCCCCCAGTGCCCTGTGTTCCTGACTGTATCTCTACTGATGTTAATCCATCTTTTTTACGCTGTCACTCAGTAACCCCTCTCCCACAGGGCCCTGTGTTACTGACTGTATCTCGCCTGTTGTTAATCCAGCTCCCTCACACTGTCACTCAGTAATCCCTCTCCCCCAGCACCCTGTGTTATTGACTGTATCTCTACTGTTGTTAATCCAGCTCCCTCACACTGTCACTCCGTAACCCCTCTCCCCCCAGCACCCTGTGTTACTGACTGTATCTCTACTGACGTTAATCCAGCTCCCTCACACTGTCACTCCGTAACCCCTCTCCCCCCAGCACCCTGTGTTACTGACTGTATCTCTACTGATGTTAATCCAGCTCCCTCACACTGTCACTCAGTAACCCCACTCCCCCAGTCCCCTGTATTACGAACTGTATCTCTACTGATGTTAATTCAGCTCCCTCAAACTGTCACTCAGTAACCCCTCTTCCCCAATGCCCTGTGTCACTTTTTCTTGCTTGATGGTAAACCAGCTCCCTCCCACTGTCACTCAGTAACCCATGTCCTCTACCATCCTGTGGAACTTTTTCTCTCCTGGTGTTAATGCACTTCGATACGCACAGCACTGGGAGTTTAGTTACTTCATTTCTGATGATAATAATCGAGCTCCCTCACAATGTCACACACCACTCCCCACACTCCCACCTCCACCTCGCATAACCCTTTGTTATTGATTTTATTTCTGTTGATGTTAATCCAACTCCCCTCACACTGTCACTCAGTCGTCCTTATCCCCCCAGCACCCTGTGTTACTGACTGTATCTCTACTGACGTTAATTCAGCTCCCTCACACTGTCACTCAGTAACCCCGATCCCCCAGCACCCTGTGTTACTGACTGTATCTCTACTGATGTTAATCCAGCTCCCTCACACTGTCACTCAGTAACCCCTCTCTCCCCGAGCACCCAGTGTTACTGACTGTATCTCTACTGATGTTAATCCAGCTCTTCACACTGTCACTCAGTAACCCCTCTCCCCCCAGCACCCTGTGTTACTGACTGTACCTCTACTGATGAGAATCGAGCTCCCTCACACTGTCACTCAGTAACCCCGAACAGCCCTGTGTTACAGGTTCTCGACTGATGTTAATGCACTCGCTGCCGGAGAGTGCTTTACTTACTGTATCTCTCCTGATGTTAATCCAGCTCCCTCACACTGTCACTCAGTAACCCCACACCCCCAGCACCCTGTGTTACTGACTGTATGTCTACTGATGTACATCCAGCTCCCTCACACTGTCACTCAGTAACCCCTCTCTCCCAGCGCCCTGTGTTACTGACTGTATCTCTACTGATGTTAATCCAGCTCCCTCACACTGTCACTAAGTCACTGATTTGGAACATGAAGTGTGGATGCAATGAGGGGAAGGTTAAAATTTGTCACAGGCAAAGAAAATCGATTGACTTTAATGCGCGCGGTAACAAGGAATGCGAAGCCATGCATTGATGCAAACAACGCAGGACACTAAGCTGGATATAGGTTAGAGCATGGACAAAACATTCAATCACAGAAAATCAGTATAAGGAGCGCTGACTAACATATTCTGAATTTGTACAAGTTGTCTAAAAATCAGCTCCTATTTGATTCTACAAGCGCCCCAAGCAGTGTTTCTACATTAAGTGGTCCCCGATGAGTGCGTCCTTATTTACAGGGGATCCCCGGGTGTGTCAGTGTTTACAAGGGGTCTCCGGGGTATGTGTCAGTATTTACAGGGGGTCCGCGGGGAGTGTGTCAGTATTCACAGGGGGTCCCCGGGGAGTGTGTCAGTAGTTACAGGGGGTCCGCGGGGAGTGTGTCAGTATTTCCAGGGGGATCCCCGGAGAGTGTGTCAGTATTTATTCGGGGGTCCCTGGGGAGTGTGTCAGTAGTTACAGGGGGTCCGCGGGGAGTGTGTCAGTATTTCCAGGGGGATCCCCGGGGAGTGTGTCAGTATTTATTCGGGGGTCCCTGGGGAATGTGTCAGTATTTACAGGGTGTCCCCGGGGAATGAGTCAGTATTTATAGGGGGTCCCGGGGAGTGTGTCAGTATTTACAGGGGGTCCCCGTGGAGTGGGTCAACGTTTACAGGGGGCCCCGGGGAGTGTGTCAGTATTTACAGCGGGTCCCCGGGGAGTGTGTCAGTATTTACAGGGGGCCCCTGGGGAGTGTGTCAGTATTTACAGGGGGTCCCCGGGGAGTGTGTCAGTATTTACAGCGGGTCCCCGGGGAGTGTGTCAGTATTTACAGGGGGTACCCGGGGAGTGTGTCAGTATTTACAGGGGGTACCCGGGGAGTGTGTCAGTGTTCCCAGGGGTCTCCGGGGAGTGTGTCAGTATTTACAAGGTGTCCCCGAGGAGTGTGTCAGTATATACAGGGAGTCCCTGGGGAGTGGGTCAGTATTTACAGGGGGTCCGTGGGGTGTGTGTCAGTATTTACAGGGGAGTGGGTCCCTGGGGAGAGTGTCAGTAATTACAGGGGATCCCCGTGGAGTGTGTCATAATTTACAGGGGGGTCGCTGGAGAGTGTGCCAATATTTAGAGGGAGGTCCCAGGAGGATGTGTCAGTATTTACAGGGGTCCCGGGAAGTGTGTCAATATTTAGAATCATAGAAACATAGAAACCCTACAGTGCAGAAAGAGGCCATTCGGCCCATCGAGTCTACACCGACCACAATCCCACCCAGGCCCTACCCCCATATCCCTACACATTTACCTGCTAATCCCTCTAACCTACGCATCCCAAGACACTAAGGGGCAATTTAGCATGGCCAATCAACCTAACCTGCACATCTTTGGACTGGGGAGTGTGTCAGTATTTACAGGAGGTGGTCGGGGAGTGTATCAGTATTTACAGGGGGTGCCCAGGGAGTGTGTCAGTATTTAAGGAGGTGCTCGGGGAGTGTACCAGTATTTACAGGGGGTCCCCGGGGAGTGTGTTAGTATTTACAGGGGGTCCCCGGCTAGTGTGTCAGTATTTACAGGGGGTGCCCAGGGAGTGTGTCAGTATTTACAGGGGGTGCCCAGGGAGTGTGTCAGTATTTACAGGGGGTCCCCGGGGAGTGTGTCAGTATTTACAGGAGATCCCCGGGGAGTGTGTCAGTATTTACAGGGGGTCCCTGGGGAGGGTGTCAGTATTTACAGTGGGTCCCCAGGGGGATGTGTCAGTATTTAGAGGGGGTCCCCAGGGGGATGTGTCAGTATTTAGAGGGGGTCCCCAGGGGGATGTGTCAGTATTTAGAGGGGGTCCCCAGGGGGATGTGTCAGTATTTAGAGGGGGTCCCCAGGGGGATGTGTCAGTATTTAGAGGGGGTGTGCCAGTGAGGGTATCAGTCTTTACAGGGCCCCAGGGAATATGTCAATATTTACAAGGAGTCTCAGGGAGTGTGTCAATATTTAAGGAGGTTCCCTGAGGAGTTTTCAGTATGTACACGGGGTCCCAAAGAGTGTGTCAGTACTTACAGTGGGGGGTCCCTGGGGAGTACGTCAGTATTTACAGGATGACCCCGGTGTGTGTGTGTATCAGTATTTACAGTGCGGGGATCCCCAGGGGGATGTGTCAGTATTTACAGGGGGTCCCAGGGAGTGTGTTAGTATTTACAAGTGGGTTCCTCGGGGAGTGTGACGGTATTTTCAGGGGGTCCCATGATGTGTGACAGTATTTACCGGGGCGGGGGTGGGTGGGAGGGCGGGGGCGGGATCTCCGGGGATTGTGTGTCAGAATTTATGGGGGGGTCCGTGGAGTATGTCAGTATTTACAGGGGGTCCCAGGGAGTGTGTTAGTATTTACAGGGGGTCCCAGGGAGTGTGTTAGTATTTACAGGGGGTCCCCGGGGAGCGTGTCAGTATTTACGGGGGGGGGGTCCCCAGGGAGTGTGTCAGTATTTACAGGGGGTCCCCGGCAAGTGGGTCAGTATTTACAGGGGGTCCCCGGGGAGTGTGTCAGTATTTACAGGGTGTTCCCCGGGGAGTGGGTTAGTATTTACAGGGGGTCCCCGGGGAGTGTGTCAGTATTTACAGGGGGTCCCCGGGGAGTGGGTCAGTATTTACAGGGGTCCCCAGGGCGTGTGTCAGTATTTACAGGGGTCCCCAGGGAGTGTGTCAGTATTTACAGGGGTCCCCAGGGAGTGTGCCAGTATTTACAGCGGTCCCCAGGGAGTGTGTCAGTATTTACAGGGGGTTCCAGGAGAGTGTGTCAGTATTTACAGGGGGTCCCCGGGGAGTGTGCCAGTATTTACAGCGGTCCCCAGGGAGTGTGTCAGTATTTACAGGGGGTTCCAGGAGAGTGTGTCAGTATTTACAGGGGCTCCCCGGGGAGTGTTTCAGTATTTACAGGGGGGTCCCCGGGGAGTGTGTCAGTATTTACAGGGGAGTCCCCGGGGAGTGTGTCAGTATTTACAGGGGGGTCCCCGGGGAGTGTTTCAGTATTTACAGGGGGGTCCCCGGGGAGTGTTTCAGTATTTACAGGGGAGTCCCCGGGGAGTGTGTCAGTATTTACAGGAGATTCCCAGGGAGTGGGTCAGTATTTACAGGGGGCCCATGGGGAGTGTGTCAGTATTTACAGTGGATCCCCGGGGAGTGTGGCAGTATTTACAGGAGATTCCCAGGGAGTGGGTCAGTATTTACAGGGGGCCCATGGGGAGTGTGTCAGTATTTACAGTGGATCCCCGGGGAGTGTGGCAGTATTTACAGGAGGTCCGCGCGAAGTGTGTCAGTATTTAGAGGGGGTCCCCAGGGAGTGTGTCAGTATTTACAGGGGTCCTTGGGGGGTGTGTCAGAATGTAAGGGAGTCCTTGGGGAGTGTGTCAGTATTCACAGGTGGGTCCCCAGGGAGTGTGTCAGTATTTACAGGGGGTCCCCGGGGAGTGGGTCAGTATTTACAGGGGTCCCCAGGGCGTGTGTCAGTATTTACAGGGGTCCCCAGGGAGTGTGTCAGTATTTACAGGGGTCCCCAGGGAGTGTGCCAGTATTTACAGCGGTCCCCAGGGAGTGTGTCAGTATTTACAGGGGGTTCCAGGAGAGTGTGTCAGTATTTACAGGGGGTCCCCGGGGAGTGTGCCAGTATTTACAGCGGTCCCCAGGGAGTGTGTCAGTATTTACAGGGGGTTCCAGGAGAGTGTGTCAGTATTTACAGGGGCTCCCCGGGGAGTGTTTCAGTATTTACAGGGGGGTCCCCGGGGAGTGTGTCAGTATTTACAGGGGAGTCCCCGGGGAGTGTGTCAGTATTTACAGGGGGGTCCCCGGGGAGTGTTTCAGTATTTACAGGGGGGTCCCCGGGGAGTGTTTCAGTATTTACAGGGGAGTCCCCGGGGAGTGTGTCAGTATTTACAGGAGATTCCCAGGGAGTGGGTCAGTATTTACAGGGGGCCCATGGGGAGTGTGTCAGTATTTACAGTGGATCCCCGGGGAGTGTGGCAGTATTTACAGGAGATTCCCAGGGAGTGGGTCAGTATTTACAGGGGGCCCATGGGGAGTGTGTCAGTATTTACAGTGGATCCCCGGGGAGTGTGGCAGTATTTACAGGAGGTCCGCGCGAAGTGTGTCAGTATTTAGAGGGGGTCCCCAGGGAGTGTGTCAGTATTTACAGGGGTCCTTGGGGGGTGTGTCAGAATGTAAGGGAGTCCTTGGGGAGTGTGTCAGTATTCACAGGTGGGTCCCCAGGGAGTGTGTCAGTATTTACAGGAGATCCCCGGGGAGTGTGTCAGTATTTACAGGGGGTCCCCGGGGAGTGTGTCAGTATTTACAGGAGATCCCCAGGGAGTGTGTCAGTATTTACAGGGGGTCCCCGGGGAGTGTGTCAGTATTTACAGGGGGTCCCCGGGGAGTGTGTCAGTATTTACAGGAGATCCCCGGGGAGTGTGTCAGTATTTACAGGGGGTCCCTGGGGAGTGTGTCAGTATTTACAGGGGGTCCCCGGGGAGTGTGTCAGTATTTACAGGGGGTCCCCGGGGAGTGTGACAGTATTTACAGGGAATCCCTGGGGAGTGTGACAGTATTTACAGGGAATCCCTGGGGAGTGTGGCAGTATTTACAGGAGGTCCGCGCGAAGTCTGTCAGTATTTAGAGGGGGTCCCCGGGGAGTGTGGCAGTATTTACAGAGGGTTCCCGGGCTGTGTGTCAGTATTTACAGGGAGTCCCCGGGGAGTGTGTCAGTATTTACAGGGGGTCCCCGGGGAGTGTGACAGTATTTACAGGGAATCCCTGGGGAGTGTGACAGTATTTACAGGGAATCCCTGGGGAGTGTGGCAGTATTTACAGGAGGTCCGCGCGAAGTCTGTCAGTATTTAGAGGGGGTCCCCGGGGAGTGTGGCAGTATTTACAGAGGGTTCCCGGGCTGTGTGTCAGTATTTACAGGGAGTCCCCGGGGTGTGCGCCAATATTTAGAGGGCGGCCCTGGGGAGGGTGTCAGTATTCAGAGGTGTTCCTGGAGAGTGTGTCAGTATTTACAGGGGGGGTTCCGGGGAGTGTATAAGTATTTACAGGGGGGGGGGGGGGCGGGGGGTGGGGGGGGTGGGGGGCGGTGGGTCCCCGGGGAGTGTGTCAGTATTTACAGCAGGTTCCCCTGGGAGTGTGTCAGTATTTACAGGGGGATCCCCAGGGATGTGTCAGTATTTACAGGAGATCCCCGGGGAGTGTGTCAGATTTTACAGGGGGTTCCCGGGGAGTGTGTCAGTATTTACAGGAGATCCCCGGGGAGCGTGTCAGTATTTACAGGAGATCCCCAAGGAGTGTGTCAGTATTTACAGGAGATCCCCGGGGAGTGTGTCAGTATTTACAGGAGATCCCCGGGGAGTGTGTCAGTATTTACAGGAGATCCCCGGGGAGTGTGTCAGTATTTACAGGGGGTTCTTGGGGGTTGTGTCAGAATTTAAGAGAGTCCCCGTGGAGTATGTCAGTATTTACACGCGATCCCCGGGGAGTGTGTCACTATTTACGGGGGGTCCTTGGGGGATGTGTCAGTATTTACACGCGATCCCCGGGGAGTGTGTCACTATTTACAGGGGGTCCCCACCGAGTGTGTCAGTATTTCGTGATACAGTCATAGAGGTTTACAGCATGGAAACAGGCCCTTTGGCCCATCTTGTCGATGCCGCCCTTTTTTTAACCACCATGCTAATCCCAATTGCCTATGCTTGGGCTCCCCACGATGTGTGTCTATATGGATTTGGAGGAGGTGTCTTTGCCCTGTCCTGGGTGAGCTAATTCCTCTCCCTTGGTAAAGTGGCATTGGCGGGATTTGTGAGTAGGGTGGTGGGGCAGGAGAGGGGGTTGGGAGGAGGGTGGGACACGATGAGCAGTAGCTCCCATTTCCCTGTCCACCAGCTCTAGTCCACATTTTGGATACGGACTGAGTAAGGGCTGAAGGTTTTTTTAGTTAGGGCATCATGATTGCCACGGGGTTGGAGGGGTGACGGGCCTGTTCCTGTGTTGTACGTCACTTTGTTTTTTGCTTCCTCCTGGAATGTGTCCTGACTAATAGTGTCAGGACACCACCAGGGAATGATCAGTGCCTCCCAAATCTTTGCGTGTGGTGTGCAGGGGGCCTAGCTGCAGAGAGGGGTGCATGAGGAATTTGTGACGTCAAAGTTCATAAAGCTCAGGGGATTAGAGACCCTCTTCCTGCCCCCAGAACCCCACCCGCTTCCATAACTTTGCCCCAATTGGACAAACAAACAGTGGTACGACCCATTCATGAACTTGCAGGATTGACTTTGACCCAATAAAGGTCAAGCCCCCATGGCCCATTGGAAAATTCCACGCCCAGCACCAACCCCCACCCCCAAGATTTCATTAGAGGACCAGGATCTCAAGGGGGACTGGTAGTCATTGGTTGCCCAGATGTATTAAAGAACAGCAGGGCAAAGATGGGTGAGTGGGATTCGCTGAAAAGCCAGCTGATAGAACGGCCTTAAGAGGGGCTGAATGGGCCTCCGCCTGTTCCTGTGTAACAGGCTTGAGAGGGGCTGAATAGCCTCCTCCTGTTCCTCTGTAACAGACTCGAGAGGGCCGGGGGGGGGAGGGAGGCGGGGGGCTGAATGGCCTCCGCCTGTTCCTCTGTAACAGACTCAAGAGGGCCGGGGGGGGGGGGGAAGGGAGGCGGGGGGCTGAATGGCTTCCTCTTGTTCCAGTGTAACAGGTTCAACAGGGGGTCTGAATGGGCCTCCTCCTGTTCCTGTGTAACAGGCTCGAGAGGGGCTGAATGGCCTCCTCCTGTTCCTGTGTAACAGGCTCAAGAAGGGCTGAATAGCCTCCTCCTGTTCCTGTGTAACAGGCTTGAGAGGGGCTGAACAGCCTCCTCCTGTTCCTGTGTAACAGGCTCGAGAGGGGATGAATGGTCTCCTGTCCCTACGTAAAAGGCTCGAGGGGGGCTGAATAGCCTCCTCCTGTTCCTGTGTAACAAGCTCAAGAGGAAGGGCTGAATGGCCTCCTCCTGTTCCTGTGTAACAGGTTCGAGAGAGGGGCTGAATGGGCCTCCTCCTGTTCCTGATGTCGAGACTATGAGTATTGGACTGACATTGTCACATTGTCTGGTGAACCTGCAGTCATAGCGACCCGGCCCGATAATTGTCCTCTCCCCCCTGCTCTACCCCCTCCCCCCTGCTCTACCCCCTCCCCCGGCCCCACAATCAACTAGCCCCAGGGCAGTGGAGAAGCAATATCAGCTCCAGGTGACCAAGAGCAAGTGAATGGCCAATGGTCGATCCCCAAACTGCGCCGTGCATAGAGCTAACCTGCCCGCCCCATTTGGGTGTATGGGGCATTGTACACTCTGTACAATGGGGCAAGGGTGGAGGGGCTTTGGGGAGTGGGGGTGGGGTTTGTGGCTCAGCATGTTGTCAAGGTACCCACAGAGACTGAGTCTCGCGGAGGGGCCTCAGAAACCTGGGGCCTAACCATGTGAGGGCCTGAAGTTGAAGGGAGTTTTGGTGGTGGATTAGAGGAGGTTGGGCGGGTTCAAAACCTGCCACATCTTAGATCTTAGAAGATCTTAGAAACCCTACAGCACAGAAAGAGGCCATTCAGCCCATCGAGTCTGCACCGACCACAATCCCACCCAGGCCCTACCCTCATATCCCTACATATTTACCCACTAATCCCTCTAACCTACGCATCCCAGGACACTAAGGGCAATTTTAGCATGGCCAATCAACCTAACCCGCACATCTTTGGGCTGTGGGAGGAAACCGGAGCACCCGGAGGAAACCCACGCAGACACGAGGAGAATGTGCAAACTCCACACCGGCAGTGACCCAAGCCGGGAATCGAACCCAGGTCCCTGGAGCTGTGAAGCAGCAGTGCTAACCACTGTGCTACCGTGCCGCCCCACACATCTGACAACCTTCCTTCCGTCTCGATAGATCAGGGGTGCAATGGGTGGCGGGATGGGACCTGACGGTGGTTGCAGGGGCGGGTGGAGAGGGGGATGCAGAGGATGTACAATTTGGTCAGCAACATCCCTTTTTCCTCTGCTCACTGGACTGAACGGGAGAGCAGAACAGGAGAACTGTGGCAGGGGAATAAGGGTGGTGCTCTGAAGTGGGGCGTAGAGGGTGGGGGCAGGTGGCGTGGGGGGCATAGTTGTGGAATGGGTTGGTT
Organism: Mustelus asterias; assembly: GCF_964213995.1. Lineage (NCBI taxonomy): Eukaryota > Metazoa > Chordata > Chondrichthyes > Carcharhiniformes > Triakidae > Mustelus > Mustelus asterias. The sequence continues at coordinate 158,316 of NW_027590586.1, forward strand.
GGTGTGGTTCTGGCAGATAGGGGAGGCATAGTTTCACCTGCTGAGAATCGGAGGCGGGGTGGGAGAGGAGGGGAGGACAGAATTGGTTGGGTTTGGGACTTCTCTCCACCCACCCCCAACCTCCACCACGCCCACCCCCCCCCCCCCCGCCCCCCGCTCCCCGCCCCCAACATCCCCCTGAGCCCTGCGCCTGACATCTTGCAATTAAAATGGCCGCTTGGGTGATAGGTGAGGGGCGAACGGAGAGAATGGGCTGTGAGGTGACAGGGGGTGGTTGGGGACGGACAACTGTGGGGTGAAGGTGAGTGGGGGTGGCGATGGAGGAGAGAGGCAGGAGGTGGTGGAGGGGGGGTGAAGGGGTGGTTGTGGGTGTGAAATGCGAGATGGCGTGGCTGGGGAATGGCGGGGGGGGTGAGGTGGGTGGTTTTGGTGGGGGGGGGGGAGCAGGGTGCAAACTATGCTTACCTGCAATCTGTGTGTCTCACGGGGTTACCTAGATGGGTGTTGTGGGATGATGCTGAGTGGCAGCAATACTGGTGGAGTGTGTGGACAGACCTATAGTGGCAAGAAAAAAAAATACATCAAGTCAAAGACCAGAAACAACAGAGACATACACAGGAAAGGAGGGCGAGGGAGCAGGGCGAGGGAGCAGGGCGAGGGAGGGAGGGAGGGGATGTGAGGAAGGAAGGGGAAAAAAAAACAAGATGGTGGACGAAATCGAAGAAAGAGAGAGAGAGATAGAGACGACAAGGAGAAACACTGGGGAGAAGCTGGAACACGAGACTAGAAGCGGGCAGCTATGACGCTCGTCAAGAATGTGCTCAAACACATACACCAGCCTCCGAACATTTAAACTCACCGGGAGCTACGGCAAACGGAACAAAGAAATATTGCCTGACAGCGGGCTGGAGGGGGTGGGGGACACAGGGAGCAATTGGGGTGGGAGTGGTGGGGTGATGGGAGGGGGCTGGGAGGGCAGACTGTTCTTCCATGGAAGGACACGGCAGGGGGAAGACCCGAAGAATTGGACTGGAGCACTTTGAAACGCCGTAGAGTACCAGGCTACGGAGCTGGAAAATGGTATTGGAGTGGATCGGTGCTTGAGGGCCAGCGCAGGCAGTGAAGGGCCTCTTCCTGTGCTTCAAAAACTCTAGAATTAGCAGCAGGGACTAGTCCATCCGTCCCCTCGAGCTCTCAGTCCCCTGTCAATAAGATCTGACTGGGGCCTCACTACATTTTCCTGCCTGCCCCCTCCATGACCCCTCACACCACACCCTGCCATCCCCTGTCGGTCAGAAATCCATCTAACTCAGCCTTGAGTATATTCAGTGAGCCGCAGCCCCCACTGCTGTCTGGGCAGGAGTGGGGGGGAGGAACTGACCACCCTCTGAAAGAAGAAATGCCACCTCATCTCCGTCTTCAGAGCGTGAGGCCATTCTCGTCAATAAAGTGGGGCTGGGACGGCAGCAATCCGATTTGAGCTGGGGCGTGAGGTGAAATGGATTTTTGGTTTCTCATGCTATGTTCCAGGCTTGCCACACTGATCGACAGGTGCAGCGAGCTGGTAAGACATTGTGCCCAATGTGATTGCGTTTGCTAATGTGTGAACAGACATACAAACTGGGAGCAGGAGTAACCCCAAGAACCTTTCACCCCCCCTTGTTGATCAAAAATCTAGCTCTGCCGAAAAACATTAACAGACCGTGCTTCCACTGCCTTTGAGGAAGTGTGTTCCAAAGGCGCATGACCCCTCTGAGAGAAAACATTTCTCCTCATCTTCATCTGAAATGAGCAACTCCTTATTTTTAAGCAGTTACACCCCCTATTCTACTCCCAGCTTGGGTCACTGTCTTCGCGGAGTTTGCACGTTCTTCCCGTGTCTGCGTGGGTTTCCTCTGGATGCTCCGGTTTCTTCCCACAGTGCAAAGATGTGTGGGTTAGGTGGATTGCCCATGCTAAATTGCCCCTTAGTGCCAGTGGGATTATCAGGGTAAATACATGAAGTTACAGGGACAGGGCCTGGGTGGGACTGTTGTCGGTGCAGGCTCAATGGACCGAATGGCCTCCTTCTACACTGCAGGAATTCTAAGATTCTCTGAGAAACCCCCTCATTCTGAAACTTTGTCTCCCTCCTGTTCTAAACTTTCGAAGCATCCACCCTGTCAAACCCCTCCCTCAGAATCTGAGATGTTTCAGTAAGATCCCCTCTCATTCTTCGAAACTCCAATGGGTTCAGGCCCCGACCTGCTCAACCTTTTCCTCATAAGACAAAAACCCTTCACCCCAGGAATCGGCCCAGTGAACCTTCTCTGAACGGCCTCCGATGCGAGTAGATCCTTCAGTGAGGGTGAGGAGACCAGAACTGTTCGCAGTGCTCCAGCTGCAGAAACACCAACTCCCTGTATAGTTGGAACAAGACTTCCCGACTTGTATACTCCATTCCCCCGTCTCGCGATAAAGGACAACATTCCATTTGTCTTCCTAATCACTCACTGTGCTGAATACTGGTGTTATGTGATTCATGTAAAAGGACATTCCAGGTACCACAGAGGGATGAGAATTCCCCGAAAGTGTCACTGATAGTTTTTATCATCGGGGTGGGGAGATATATTTGAGCAAATATTTACGGGAGTTAAGTATTGGGGGATACAACGATGTCGGAACCATAATTCTGTGGGTGGGGGTGGGGAATTCTCTACAAGGGTGGAGTACAGTGGAGTACAGTGACTCATTGTGTGTCCAGACAAGGCCCATTCGCAACACCGCACCGCCCCCCCCCCACCCCCGCACCCCCCCCGCCCACGCCCGCCCACCCCCGACACCGAGCTCCCGCAAGTCTTTGCCAAAATTTCTGTCCCAGTCCTTGTGGCCAACACCAATTAGATAGCCATGTCAGGTCAGCGCATCAGATTAGCAATTAGTAAGGGTCACATTTCACCAAAGCATGAGCTGTAGTCTCTGAGACTCCACCCTCACCACATTCAAAACTCCATCAGCCTCGGATCTAAACCCACGTCAAGGCTTGTTCACCCATCACTACCCCTGACCTCAGCACCCGTATCTTTAGAGAACAACATGGGCTCCCAGTTAACAGGATCTCAATGATCACATCTGCATCTGTGTTTTCAAATCGCTCCACACTGTCAGCACTGGGTCAACGCCAAACTGTCGGAGGGTCAGTGCTGAGGAAGCGCCGCGTTATCGGAGGGTCAGTGCTGAGGGAGCACCACATTATCGGAGGGTCAGCGTTGAGAGAGCGCTGCACTATCAGAGGGTCCGCATTGTCGGAGAGTCAGAGGGAGTGCCCCACTGTTGGAGGGTCAGTGCTGAGGGAGCGCCGCACTGTGGGAGGGTCAGTGCTGAGGGAGCGCCGCACTGTGGGAGGGTCAGTGCTGAGGGAGCGCCGCACTGTGGGAGGGTCAGTGCTGAGGGAGCGCCGCACTGTGGGAGGGTCAGTGCTGAGGGAGCGCCGCACTGTGGGAGGGTCAGTGCTGAAGGAGTGCCGCACTGTGGGAGGGTCAGTGCTGAGGGAGCACCGCACCGTGGGAAGGTCAGTGCTGAGGGAGCGCCGCACTGTGGGAGGGTCAGTGCTGAGGGAGTGCCGCACTGTGGGAGGGTCAGTGCTGAGGGAGCGCCGCACTGTGGGAGGGTCAGTGCTGAGGGAGCGCCGCACTGTGGGAGGGTCAGTGCTGAGGGAGCGCCGCACTGTGGGAGGGTCAGTGCTGAAGGAGTGCCGCACTGTGGGAGGGTCAGTGCTGAGGGAGCACCGCACCGTGGGAAGGTCAGTGCTGAGGGAGCGCCGCACTGTGGGAGGGTCAGTGCTGAGGGAGCGCCACACTGTGGGAGGGTCAGTGCTGAGGGAGTGCTGCACTGTGGGAGGGTCAGTGCTGAGGGAGTGCTGCACTGTGGGAGGGTCAGTGCTGAGGGAGCGCCGCACTGTGGGAGGGTCAGTGCTGAGGGAGTGCTGCACTGTGATAGGGGCAGTGTTGAGGGACCGCCGCACTATAAAAGGGTCATCGCTAGGTGAGCATCACATTGTCTAGCTCTGTCACACTGACATTCACTGCCTCTCATGCCTCACTGACTGTACTCGACTGATGTTAATCCAGCTCCCTCACACTGTCACTCAGAAACCCCTCTCCCCCCAGCACCCTGTGTTACTGACTGTATCTCTCCTGATGTTAATCCAGCTCCCTCACACTGTCACTCAGTAACCACTCTCCCCCAGCACCCTGTGTTACTGACTGTATCTCGACTGATGTTAATCCAGCTCCCTCACACTGTCACTCAGTAACCCCTCCCTCCCCCAGCACCCTGTGTTACTGACTGTATCTCAATTGATGTTAATCCAGCTCCCTCACACTGTCACTCAGTAACCCCCCTCGCCCCAGCACTCTGTGTTACTGACTGTATCTCTACTGATGTTAATCCAGCTCCCTCACACTGTCACTCAGTAACCCCTCTCCCCCCAGCGCCCTGTGTTACTGACTGTATCTCTACTGATGTTAATCCAGCTCCCTCACACTGTCACTCAGTAACCCCTCTCTCCCCCTGTACCTAATGGATTTATCTGTACTAATGTCAAGATAGCTCGCTCACGCTGTCACTCACGACTCCCTCTCCCCCAGCACCCTGTGTTACTGACTGTATCTCCACTGATGTTACTCCAGCTCCCTCACACTGTCACTCAGTAACCCCGCTCCCTCAGCCCCCTGTGTTACTGACGGTATCTCTACGGATGTGAATATATTCCCTCAAAATGTCACTTAGTAACATCTCAGTTTCAGCGCCCTGTGTTACTCACTGTATCTCTACTAATGTTAATCCAGCTCCCTCACACTGTCAGTCAGTAACCGCTCTGCCCCCAGCACCCTGTGTTACTGACTGTATCACGACTGATGTTAATCCAGCTCCCTCACACTGTCACTCAGTAACCACTCACCCCCCAGCGCACTGTGTTACTGACTGTATCTCTACTGATGTTAATCCAGCTCACTCAAACAATCAGTCATTAACTCCCCACCCCCAGCACCCTGTGTTACTGACTGTATCTCTACTGATGTTAATCCAGCTCCCTCAAACTGTCACTCAGTAACGCCTCTCCCCCAGCACCCTGTGTTACTGACTGTATCTGTACTGATGTTAATCCAGCTCCCTCATACTGTCACTCAGTAACCCCTCTCCCCCAGCACCCTGTGTTACTGACTGTATCTGTACTGATGTTAATCCAGCTCCCTCATACTGTCACTCAGTAACCCCTCTCCCCCAGCACCCTGTGTTACTGACGGTATCTCTACTGATGTTAATCCAGCTCCCTCATACTGTCACTCAGTAACCCCTCTCCCCCAGCACCCTGTGTTACTGACTGTATCTCTACTGATGTTAATCCAGCTCCCTTACACTGTCACTCAGTAACCCCTCTCCCCCAGCACCCTGTGTTACTGAATGTATCTCTACTGATGTTAACCTAACTCCCTCACACCGTCACTCAGTAACCCCTCTCCCCCAGCACCCTGTGTTACTGATTGTGTCTCTACTGATGTTAATCCAGCTCCCTCACACTGTCATTCAGTAACCCCTCTCCCCCAGCACCCTGTGTTACTGACTGTATCTCCACTGATGTTAATCCAGCTGACTCACACTGTCATTCAGTAACCCCTCTCACCCTGGAACCTGTGTTACTGACGGTATCTCTACTGATGTTAATCCAGCTCCCTTACACTGTCATTCAGTAACCCCTCTCCCCCAGCACCCTGTGTTACTGACTGTATCTCCACTGATGTTAATCCAGCTGACTCACACTGTGACTCAGTAACCGCTCTCCCCCCAGCACCCTGTGTTACTGACTGTACCTCTACTGATGTTAATCCAGCACCCTCACACTGTCAACTCATTAACCCCTCACCTCCAGCACCCCTGTTACTGACTGTATCTCAATTGATGTTAATCAAGTCCCTTCACACTGTCACTCAGTAAATATTCTCACCCCAGTACTGTGTTACTGACTGTATCTCTACTGATGTTAATCCAGCTCCCTCACACTGTCACTCAGTAACCCCTCTCCCGCAGCGCCCTGTGTTACTGACTGTATCTCTACTGCTGTTCACCCAACTCCCTCACACTTTCACTCAGTAACCCCTCTCCCCCCAGCGCCCTGTGTTACTGACTGTATCTCTACTGATGTTAATCCAGCTCCCTCACAGTCACTCAGTAACCCCTCTCCCCCAGCACCCTGTGTTACTGACTGTATCTCTACTGATGTTAATCCAGCTCCCTCACACTGTCACTCAGTAAATATTCTCACCCCAGTACTGTGTTACTGACTGTATCTCTACTGATGTTAATCCAGCTCCCTCACACTGTCACTCAGTAACCCCTCTCCCGCAGCGCCCTGTGTTACTGACTGTATCTCTACTGCTGTTCACCCAACTCCCTCACACTGTCACTCAGTAACCACTCTCCCCCAGCACCCTGTGTTACTGACTGTATCTCGACTGATGTTAATCCAGCTCCCTCACACTGTCACTCAGTAACCCCTCCCTCCCCCAGCACCCTGTGTTACTGACTGTATCTCAATTGATGTTAATCCAGCTCCCTCACACTGTCACTCAGTAACCCCCCTCGCCCCAGCACTCTGTGTTACTGACTGTATCTCTACTGATGTTAATCCAGCTCCCTCACACTGTCACTCAGTAACCCCTCTCCCCCCAGCGCCCTGTGTTACTGACTGTATCTCTACTGATGTTAATCCAGCTCCCTCACACTGTCACTCAGTAACCCCTCTCTCCCCCTGTACCTAATGGATTTATCTGTACTAATGTCAAGATAGCTCGCTCACGCTGTCACTCACGACTCCCCCTCCCCCAGCACCCTGTGTTACTGACTGTATCTCCACTGATGTTACTCCAGCTCCCTCACACTGTCACTCAGTAACCCTGCTCCCTCAGCCCCCTGTGTTACTGACGGTATCTCTACGGATGTGAATATATTCCCTCAAAATGTCACTTAGTAACATCTCAGTTTCAGCGCCCTGTGTTACTCACTGTATCTCTACTAATGTTAATCCAGCTCCCTCACACTGTCAGTCAGTAACCGCTCTGCCCCCAGCACCCTGTGTTACTGACTGTATCACGACTGATGTTAATCCAGCTCCCTCACACTGTCACTCAGTAACCACTCACCCCCCAGCGCACTGTGTTACTGACTGTATCTCCACTGGTGTTAATCCAGCTCCTTCACACTGTCACTCAGTAACCCCCCTCGCCCCAGCGCCCTGTGTTACTGACTGTATCTCTACTGATATTAATCCAGCTCCCTCACACTGTCACTCAGTAACCCCTCTCCCCCCAGCGCCCTGTGTTACTGACTGTATCTCTACTGATGTTAATCCAGCTCCCTCACACTGTCACTCAGTAACCCCTCTCTCCCCCAGCACCGTGTGTTACTGACTGGATCTCAATTGATGTTAACCCAGTTCCTTCACACTGTCACTCAGTAAATAGTCTCACCCCAGCACTGTGTTACTCACTGTATATCTACTAATGTTAATTCATGTCCCTCACACTATTACTCTGTAACCCCTCTCCCCCCAGCACCCTGTGTTACTGACTGTATCTCTACTGATGTTAATCCAGCTCACTCAAACAATCAGTCATTAACTCCCCACCCCCAGCACCCTGTGTTACTGACTGTATCTCTACTGATGTTAATCCAGCTCCCTCAAACTGTCACTCAGTAACCCCTCTCCCCCAGCACCCTGTGTTACTGACTGTATCTGTACTGATGTTAATCCAGCTCCCTCATACTGTCACTCAGTAACCCCTCTCCCCCAGCACCCTGTGTTACTGACTGTATCTGTACTGATGTTAATCCAGCTCCCTCATACTGTCACTCAGTAACCCCTCTCCCCCAGCACCCTGTGTTACTGACGGTATCTCTACTGATGTTAATCCAGCTCCCTCATACTGTCACTCAGTAACCCCTCTCCCCCAGCACCCTGTGTTACTGACTGTATCTCTACTGATGTTAATCCAGCTCCCACACACTGTCACTCAGTAACCCCTCTCCCCCAGCACCCTGTGTTACTGAATGTATCTCTACTGATGTTAACCTAACTCCCTCACACCGTCACTCAGTAACCCCTCTCCCCCAGCACCCTGTGTTACTGATTGTGTCTCTACTGATGTTAATCCAGCTCCCTCACACTGTCATTCAGTAACCCCTCTCCCCCAGCACCCTGTGTTACTGACTGTATCTCCACTGATGTTAATCCAGCTGACTCACACTGTCATTCAGTAACCCCTCTCACCCTGGAACCTGTGTTACTGACGGTATCTCTACTGATGTTAATCCAGCTCCCTTACACTGTCATTCAGTAACCCCTCTCCCCCAGCACCCTGTGTTACTGACTGTATCTCCACTGATGTTAATCCAGCTGACTCACACTGTGACTCAGTAACCGCTCTCCCCCCAGCACCCTGTGTTACTGACTGTATCTCTACTGATGTTAATCCAGCACCCTCACACTGTCAACTCATTAACCCCTCACCTCCAGCACCCCTGTTACTGACTGTATCTCAATTGATGTTAATCAAGTCCCTTCACACTGTCACTCAGTAAATATTCTCACCCCAGTACTGTGTTACTGACTGTATCTCTACTGATGTTAATCCAGCTCCCTCACACTGTCACTCAGTAACCCCTCTCCCGCAGCGCCCTGTGTTACTGACTGTATCTCTACTGCTGTTCACCCAACTCCCTCACACTTTCACTCAGTAACCCCTCTCCCCCCAGCGCCCTGTGTTACTGACTGTATCTCTACTGATGTTAATCCAGCTCCCTCACAGTCACTCAGTAACCCCTCTCCCCCAGCACCCTGTGTTACTGACTGTATCTCTACTGATGTTAATCCAGCTCCCTCACACTGTCACTCAGTAATCCCTCTCCCGCAGCGCCCTGTGTAACTGACTGTATCTCTACTGCTGTTCACCCAACTCCCTCACACTTTCACTCAGTAACCTCTCTCCCCCCAGCGCCCTGTGTTACTGACTGTATCTCTACTGATGTTAATCCAGCTCCCTCACAGTCACTCAGTAACCCCTCTCCCCCAGCACCCTGTGTTACTGATTGTATCTCTACTGATGTTAATCCAGCTCCCTCACACTGTCACTCAGTAACCCCTCTCCCCCAGCACCCTGGGTTACTGACTGTATCGCTACTCATGTTAATCCAGCTCCCTCACACTGTCACTCAGTAACCCCTCTCCCCCCAGCACCCTGTGTTACTGACTGTATCTCTACTGATGTTAATCCAGCTCCCTCACACTGTCACTCAGTAACCCCTCTCCCCCCAGCACCCTGTGTTACTGAATGTATCTCTACTGATGCTAATCCTGCCCCCTCACACTGTCACTCAGTAACCCCTCTCCCCCGAGCACCCTGTGTTACTGACTGTATCTCTACTGACGTTAATCCAGCTCCCTCACACTGTCACTCAGTAACCCCTCCCCCCCGAGCACCCTGTGTTACTGACTGTATCTCTACTGACGTTAATCCAGCTCCCTCACACTGTCACTCAGTAACCCCTCTCCCCCCAGCACCCTGTGTTACTGACTGTATCTCTACTGATATTAATCCAGCTCCCTCACACTGTCATTCAGTAACCCCTCTCCCCCAGCACCCTGTGTTACTGACTGTATCTCTACTGATGCTAACCCTGCTCACTCACACTGTCACTCAGTAACCCCTCTCCCCGAGCACCCTGTGTTACTGACTGTATCTCTACTGACATTAATCCAGCTCCCTCACACTGTCACTCAGTAACCCCTCTCCCCCCAGCACCCTGTGTTACTGACTGTATCTCTATTGATGTTAACCCAGCTCCCTCACACTGTCACTCAGTAACCCCTCTCACCCTGGAACCTGTGTTACTGACTGTATCTCTACTGATGTTAATCCAGCTCCCTCACACTGTCACTCAGTAACCTCTCTCCCCCCAGCACCCTGTGTTACTGACTGTATCTCTATTGATGTTAACCCAGCTCCCTCACACTGTCACTCAGTAACCCCCCTCACCCTGGAACCTGTGTTACTGACTGTATCTCTACGGATGTTAATCCAGCTCCCTCACACTGTCACTCAGTAACCCCTCTCCCCCAGGGCCCTGTGTTACTGACTGTATCTCTATTGATGTTAATCCAGCTCCCTCACACTGTCACTCAGTAACCCCTCTCCCCCAGGGCCCTGTGTTACTGACTGTATCTCTACTGATGTTAATCCATGTCCCTCACACTGTCACTCAGTAACCCCTCTGCCCCAGCGCCCTGTGTTACTGACTGTATCTCTACTGATGTTAATCCAGCTCCCTCACACTGTCACTCAGTAACCCCTCTCACCCTGGAACCTGTGTTACTGACTGTATCTCTACGGATGTTAATCCAGCTCCCTTACACTGTCACTCAGTAACCCCTCTCCCGCAGCACCCTGTGTTACTGATTGTATCTCCACTGATGTTAATCCAGCTCCCTCACACTGTGACTCAGTAACCGCTCTCCCCCAGCGCCCTGTGTTACTGACTGTATCTCTACTGATGTTAATCCAGCTCCCTCACACTGTCAACTCATTAACCCCTCACCTCCACCACCCCTGTTACTGACTGTATCTCAATTGATGTTAATCAAGTCCCTTCACACTGTCACTCAGTAAATATTCTCACCCCAGTACTGTGTTACTGACTGTATCTCTACTGCTGTTCACCCAACTCCCTCACACTTTCACTCAGTAACCCCTCTCCCCCAGCACCCTGTGTTACTGACTGTATCTCTACTGATGTTAATCCAGCTCCCTCACACTGTCACTCAGTAACCCCTCTCCCCCAGCACCCTGTGTTACTGACTGTATCTCTACTGATGTTAATCCAGCTCCCTCACACTGTCACTCAGTAACCCCTCTCCCCCAGCACCCTGTGTTTCTGACTGTATCTCTACTGATGTTAATCCAGTTACCTCAGTCTGTCACAGAGTAACTCCTCTCCCCGTAGCACCCTGTGTTACTGAATGTATCTCTACTGATGCTAATCCTGCCCCCTCACACTGTCACTCAGTAACCTCTCTCCCGCCCCAGCACGCTGTGTTACCGAATGTATCTCTACTGATGCTAACCCTGCTCCCTCACACTGTCACTCAGTAACCCCTCTCCCCCAGCACACTGTGTTACTGACTGTATCTCTGCTGATGATAATCCGGCTCCCTCACACTGTCACTCAGTAACCCCTCTGCCCCTGCAGCCTGTGTTACTGACTGTATCTCTACTGATGTTAATCCAGCTCCCTCACACTGTCACTCAGTAACCCCTCTCCCCCAGGGCCCTGTGTTACTGACTGTATCTCTACTGATGTTAATCCAGCTCCCTCACACTGTCACTCAGTAACCCCTCTCCCCCAGGGCCCTGTGTTACTGACTGTATCTCTACTGATGTTAATCCAGCTCCCTCACACTGTCACTCAGTAACCCCTCTCCCCCAGGGCCCTGTGTTACTGACTGTATCTCTACTGATGTTAATCCAGCTACCTCAGTCTGTCACACAGTAACCCCTCTCCCCACAGCACCCTGTGTTACTGAATGTATCTCTACTGATGCTATTCCTGCTCCCTCACACTGTCACTCAGTAACCGCACTTCCCCAGCATCCTGCATTACTGACTATATCGCTACTGATGTTAATCCAGCTCCCTCACACGGTCACTCAGTAACCCCTCTCCCCCCAGCACCCTGTGTTACTGACTGTAACGCTACTGATGTTAATCCAGCTTCCTCACACTGTCACTCAGTAATGCTTCTCTTCCCGCTGTCTTGAGGCAAATCAGAGTGGATAAATCCCCAGGACTGGACAGGGTATTCCCACGGACCTTGAGGGAAGCTAGTGTTGAACCTGCAGGGGCCCTGGCAGACATATTTAAAATGTCAGTATTCACGGGGGAGGTGCCGGATGATTGGAGGGTGGCTCATGTTGTTCCGTTGTTTAAAAAAGGTTCCAAAAGAAATCCGGGAAATTATCGGCCAGTAAGTTTGACGTCGCTGGTGGGCAAGTTATTGGAAGGTGTGATAAGGGATAGGATCTACAAATATTTGGATAGACAGGGACTTATTAGGGAGTGTCAACATGGCTTTGTGCGTGGTAGGTCATGTTTGACCAATCTATTAGAGTTTTTCAAGGAGGTTACCAGGAAAGTGGATGAAGGGAAGGCGGTGGATGTTGGCTACCTGGATTTCAGCAAGGCTTTTGACAAGGTCCCTCATGGGAGGTTAGTTAGGAAGGTTCAGTCGCTAGGTATACATGGGGAGGTAGTAAATTGGATAAGACACTGGCTCAATGGAAGAAGCCAGAGAGTGGTTGTGGAGGATTGCTTCTCTGAGTGGAGGCCTGTGACTAGTGGTGTGCCGCAGGGATCGGTGTTGGGTCCACTGTTGTTTGTCATCTATATCAATGATCTGGATGATAATGTGGTAAATTGGATCAGCAAGTTTGCTGATGATACAAAGATTGGAGGTGTAGTGGACAGTGAGGAAGGTTTTCAAAGCTTGCAGAGGGATTTGGACCAACTAGAAAAATGGGCTGAAAAATAGCAAATGGAATTTAACGCAGACAAGTGTGAGATGTTGCACTTTGGAAGAACAAACCAAAGAAGAACGTACAGGGTAAATGGTAGGACTCTGAAGAGTGCAGTTGAACAGAGGGATCTGGGAATACAGGTACAGAATTCCCTAAAAGTGACGTCACAGGTGGATAGGGTCATAAAGAGTGCCTTTGGTACATTGGCCTTTATAAATCGGAGTATCGAGTATAAAAGTTGGAGTGTTATGGTAAGGTTATATAAGGCATTGGTGAGGCCGAGTTTGGAATATTGTGTACAGTTTTGGTCACCTAGTTACAGGAAGGATGTAAATAAGGTTGAAAGAGTGCAGAGAAGGTTCACAAGGATGTTGCCGGGACTTGAGAAGCTGAGTTACAGAGAGAGATTGAATAGGTTGGGACTTTATTCCCTGGAGCGTAGAAGGTTGAGGGGAGATTTGATAGAGATGTATAAGATTTTGATGGGTATAGATAGAGTGAATGCAAGCAGGCTTTTTCCGCTGAGGCTAGGGGAGAAAAAAACCAGAGGGCATGGGTTAGGGGTGAAAGGAGAAAAGTTTAAAGGGAATATTAGGGGGGGCTTCTTCACGCAGAGAGTGGTGGGAGTGTGGAATGAGCTGCCGGATAAAGTGGTAAATGCGGGGTCACTTTTAACATTTAAGAAAAACTTAGACAGGTTCATGGATGAGAGTGGTGTGGAGGGATATGGTCCAAGTGGAGGTCAGTGGGACTAGGCATAAAATGGTTCGGCACAGACAAGAAGGGCCAAAAGGCCTGTTTCTGAGCTGTAATTTTCTATGGTTCTATGGTTCCGCAGCACCCTGTGTTACTGACTGTATCTCTACTGATGTTAATCCATGTCCCTCACACTGTCACTCAGTAACCCCTCTCTCCCCCAGCACCCTGCGTTACTGACTGTATCTCAATTGATGTTAACAAAGCTACCTCACACTGTCACTCAGTAACCCCTCTCCCCCAAGCACCCCGTGTTACTGAATGTATCTCTACTGATGTTAATCCAGCTCCCTCACACTGTCTCTCAGTAACCCCTCTCCCCCCAGCACCCTGTGTTACTGACTGTATCTCTACTGATGTTAACCCAACTCTCTCACACTTTCACTCAGTAACCCCTCTCCCCCCAGCACCCTGTGTTACTGAATGTATCTCTACTGATGTTAATCCAGCTCCCTCACACTTTCACTCAGTAACTCCTCTCCCCCAGCACCCTGGGTTACTGACTGTCTCTCTACTGATGTTAGTCCAGCTCCCTCACACTGTCACTCAGTAACCGGTCTCCCCCAGCACCCTGTGTTACTGACTGTATCTCTACTGATGTTAATCCAGCTCCCTCACGTTATCACTCAGTAACCCCTCTCCTCCTGCATCCTGTGTGACTGACTGTCTCTCTCCTGATGTTAATCCAGCTCCCTCACACTGTCTCTCAGTTACCCCTCTCCGCCTGCACCCCGTGTTACTGAATGTATCTCTACTGATGTTAATCTAGCTCCCTCACACTGTCACTCAGTAAACACTCTGCCCCCAGCACCCTGTGTTACTGACTGTATCTCTACTGATGTTAATCCAGCTCCCTCAAACATGTCACTCATTAACCCCTTACCCCCAGCGCCCTGTGTTATGACTTTATCTCTACTGATGTTAATCCAGTTCCTTCACACTGTCACTCAGTAAATATTCTTGCCCCAGTACTGTGTCACAGGCTGTATCGCTACTGATGTTAATACAGCTCCCTCACACTGTCACTCAGTAACCCCTCTCCCCCCAGCACACTGTGATACTGACTGTACCTCTACTGATGTTAATACAGCTCCCTCACACTGTCACTCAGCAACCCCTTTCCCCCCAGCACCCTGTGTTACTGACTGTATCTCTACTGATGTTAATCCAGCTCCCTCACACTGTCACTCAGTAACCCCTCTCCCCCAGCACCCTGTGTTACTGACTGTATCTCTACTGATGTTAATCCAGCTCCATCACACTGTCACTCAGTAAACACTCTGCCCCCAGCGCCCTGTGTTACTGGCTGTATCTCTCCAGCTCCCTCAAACATGTCACTCATTAACCCCTTACCCCCAGCGCCCTGTGTTATGACTTTATCTCTACTGATGTTAATCCAGTTCCTTCACACTGTCACTCAGTAAATATTCTTGCCCCAGTACTGTGTCACAGGCTGTATCGCTACTGATGTTAATCCAGCTCCCTCACACTGTCACTCAGTAGCCCCTCTCCCCCAGCACCCTGTGTCACAGGCTGTATCTGTACTGATGTTAATCCAGCTACCTCACACTGTCACTCAGTAACCCCTCTCCCCGCAGCACCCTCTGTTACTGACTGTACCTCTACTGATGTTAATCCAGTTCCCTCACACTGTCACTCAGTAACCCCTCCCCCCCAGGACCCTGTGTTACTGACTGTATCTCGACTGATGTTAATACAGCTCCCTCACACTGTCACTCAGTAACCACTCCTCCCCAGCACCCTGTGTTACTGACGATCTCAATTGATGTTAATCCAGTTCCTTCACACAGACACTCAGTCAATAGTCTCGCCCCAGCACTGTGTTACTGACTGTATCTCTACTGATGTTAATCCAGCTCCCTCATGTTATCACTCAGTAACCCCTCTCCCCCTGCACCCTGTGTTACTGAATGTATCTCTACTGATGTTCATCCAGCTCCCTCACACTGTCACTGAGTAACCCCTCTCCCTCAGCCTCCTGTGTTTCTGACGGTATCTCGACGGATGTGAAAATATTCCCTCACAATGTGATTTAGTAACACCTCAGTTGCAGGGCCCTGTGTTACTGACTGTATCTCTGCTGATGTTAATCCAGCTCTCTCCCGCTGCCACTCAGTAACCCCTCTCCCCCAGCACCCTGTGTTACTGACTGTATCTCTACTGATGTTAATCCAGCTCCCTCACGCTGCCACTCAGTAACCCCTCTCCCCCAGCACCCTGTGTTACTGACTGTATCTCTACTGATGTTAATCCAGCTCCCTCACGCTGCCACTCAGTAACCCCTCTCCCCCAGCACCCTGTGTTACTGACTGTATCTCTACTGATGTTAATCCAGCTGCCTCACACTGTTACTCTCCAACACCTCCCCCAGCACCCTGTGTTACTGACTGTACCTCTACTGATGTTAATCCAGCTCCCTCACACTGTCACTCAGGAGCCCCTCTCCCTGAAGCGCCCTGTGTTACTGACTGTATCACTACTGATGTTAATCCAGCTCCCTCACACTGTCACTCAGTAACCCCTCCCCCCCAGCAGCCTGTGTTACTGACTGTATCTCTACTGATGTTAATCCAGCTCCCTCACACTGTCGCTCAGTAACCCCTCCCCCCCAGCATCCTGTGTTACTGACTGTATCTCCACTGATGTTAGTCCAGCTCCCTCACACTGTCACTCAGGAGCCCCTCTCCCTGAAGCGCCCTGTGTTACTGACTGTATCACTACTGATGTTAGTCCAGCTCCCTCACACTGTCACTCAGTTACCCCTCTCCCCCCAGCGCCCTGTGTTACTGCCTGTATCTCGACTGTTGTTAATCCGGCTCCTTCACACTGTCACTCAGTAACCCCTCTCCCCGCATCACCCTGTGTTACTGACTGTATTTCTAATGATGTTAATCCAGCTCCCTCACACCGTCGCTCAGTAACCCCTCACCCCAGCATCCTGTGTTACTGACTGTACCTGTACTGATGTTAATCCAGTTCCCTCACGCTGTCACTCAGTAACCCCTCCCCCCCAACCACCATGTGTTACTGACTGCATCTCTCCTGATGTTAACCCAGCTCCCTCACACTGTCACTCAGTAACACCTCTCCCGCAGCACCCTGTGTTACTGACTGTATATCTCCTGGTGTTAATCCGCATCCCTCACACTGTCATTCAGTAACCCCTCTCCCTCAGCACCCTGTGTTACTGACTGTATATCTACTGGTGTTCATCCGCATCCCTCACACTGTCATTTAATAACCCCTCTCCCCCAGCACCCTGTGTTACTGACTGTATCTCTACTGATGTTAATCCAGCTCCCTCACACTGTCACTCAGTAACCCCTCTCCCCCCAGCACCCTGTGTCACTGACTGTATCTGTCCTGATGTTAATCGAGCTCCCTCACACTGTCACTCTGTAACCCCTCTCCCCCCAGCACCCTGTGTTACTGACTGTATGTTAATCCAGCTCCCTCACACTGTCACTCAGTAACCCCTCTCCCCCCAGCACCCTGTGTTACTGACTGTATGTTAATCCAGCTCTGTCTCCGTGATGACAGGGAAGAATTATGGTGATAAACAATTGCTTGGATAGCTTTAGTTGCCAGCAAATTCCAGAATAGCTTTGGATGGAGGACCCAGAGGAAGTGATTGAAGATGTCCAGAGCATTGGTAGATTTGGCAGGCAGTTGTTCCGGCTTGTACTGAATCTGTTTATTATTGAATTTGCATCCCCTACCTTCAGAAGATTGAGAGGTTGATCTGATCCAGGAGGTTTAAGATGATTAATGGATTCAATAGGATCGATAGAGAGAAATTGTTACCCTGCTGGAGAGAGTGGGGAGCATCCAAAACAAGGGTGGCAGAACCTTAAAATGAGAGTTCGGACGTTCAGGACGGAATATCAGGAAGAACTTCCCCACACAAAGATGCGCAAAATTCTAGTAATCTCTCTCTCTCATCTCGCACACATCAAGCTGTTGAGGCTTTACTCTTCTGAGTGTTTGTTGTGTATTCAGAATACAGTGCGTTTGTCTGTGTATGGGTGTGTGTGAGTGTGTGTGTGTTTGAGTGCGTGTGCGAGAGAGGGTGTGTGAGTGTGTAAGTGTGCGTGAGTGAGTGTATGTCTGTGAAAGTCATGCGTAGGTGCATGTGTGTGCGCACATGTATGCATGTGTGTTTTTGACAGAGCGCCACACTGTCTGAGGGTCAATGCTGAGGGAGCGCCACACTATTAGAGGGTCAGTTTGAGGGTGCACCGCAATGTTAGAGGGTCGGTCCTGAGGGAGCGCCGCATTATCGGAGGTTAGTGTTGAGGGAGCGCCGCACTGTCGGAGGATCAGTGCTGAGGGAGTGCCGCACTGTCGGAGGGTCAGTGCTGAGGGAGCGCCGCACTGTGGGAGGGTCAGTGCTGAGGGAGCGCCGCAGTGCTGGAGAGTCAGTGCTCAGGGAGTGCCACACTGTGGGAGGGTCAGTGCTGAGGGAGCGCCGCACTGTGGGAGGGTCAGTGCTGAGGGAGCGCCGCACTGTGGGAGGGTCAGTGCTGAGGGAGCG
Source organism: Mustelus asterias (assembly GCF_964213995.1). Classification (NCBI taxonomy): domain Eukaryota; kingdom Metazoa; phylum Chordata; class Chondrichthyes; order Carcharhiniformes; family Triakidae; genus Mustelus; species Mustelus asterias. The sequence goes on from NW_027590586.1 coordinate 176,234, forward strand.
CCGCACTGTGGGAGGGTCAGTGCTGAGGGAGCGCTGCACTGTGGGAGGGTCAGTGCTGAGGGAGCGCCGCACTGTGGGAGGGTCAGTGCTGAGGGAGCGCCGCACTGTGGGAGGGTCAGTGCTGAGGCAGAGCCGCAATGTCAGAGGGTCAGTCCTTTGAATCAGACATTAAACCAAGGCTGCCTTTTGCCTGGCTGCTCCTGTGAGGGGAAGGGAGCCCTTGGCCAATATTTCAAAGAAGAACGGCGCTCTCACCGGCTTTCCGAGGCCAATATCTATCCCTCAGCCAGTACTGGTGGAACACAATCATTTTGCTTTCGGTGGGATCCTGCTGTGCAAAGATTGGCTCTGACATTTTCCTGCATTCGAACAGTGGCCACCCTTCAAAAATTAGATGCTTCGGGACACCCCATGTATGTGAAAAGCAATTTGAAGAGGGTGGCACTGTGAGTAATGTCACTGGACAGTAAGCCAGAGGCCCGAATCCTCTAGGGTGACACCGGTTCAATTCCCACCAGGGCAGCTGGTGGAATTTAAATTCAATTAGTTAAATCTGGGATTATAAAGCCAGTTTCAGTCATGATAACTGTGAAACTATCATCGACTGTCATAAAAACCCATCGGGTTCACTAATGTGCCCCTTTAGGGAAAAGGAAACCTGCCGTCCTTACCCCGGTCTGGCCTCCATGTGGCTCCAGACTCCTCCCCCCCCCCCCCCCCCCCCACACACACACACACACACACACACACACAATCAGCAATGTGGTTGACTCTGAACTGTCCCCTCTGAAATGACCCCGAGCCAGACACTTAGTTCACCAGATAATCAGGGACAGGCAACAAAGGCCGCAAGGACTCAAATCCCATCAAGTCAACATTTAAAAAAATCTCTACATTAATATTTTTTTTTCTGATGTAACACGATGGAATGTCACTGGGGACCTCTGAGGTTGAGCCTTTGGACACGGACTGTGCCACAGTGGCCCCCCCCCCACACCCCGCCCCCACCAGCACCACCCCCATGCCTGGGCCTAGCCACGTGACTCCCTCCCCCCCCCAAACCGCTCAAACTCAAAGTACCAACCTGGCGAAGGTGTTGAAGGCAGCGCAAGGAACCCCTCATCAGAGGATGATCCGGAGTGGGAGCGGGAGGAGGCCATTCAGACCGCTCGGGAGCCGACCCCACTGTTCAATATGACCACAGGACTTGCGGACGTGCCAGCCAATCAGTTTGTTGCGTCCCCACTCGCTCCCCTGAACGAGCAACTCACCGGATCCCGTTCCCCCGACCTCACCCTCCCGTGAACCCGCACATTCTCCGCTTTCACATCCTGTCCGATCCGATTGTCTCCTCAAGTCCAATTTCATGTCCTCCCCCCCCATAACCCTCGACCGCCCGCTTGTCGATCAGAAATCTGTCCAACTCGCCCTTGAATATATTCAGTGAGCCGCAGCCCCCGCTCCTGTCTGGGGGGGGGATTCCACAGACTGACCACCCTCTGAGAGAAGAAATTCCTCCTCATCTCCCTCTTCAATGGGAGACCCCCTCATTCTGAAACTATGTGCCCCCCCAACCTCCCCAGTTCTAGATTCCCTGCCCCGAGGGAGGAGACATCCTCTCAGCATCCACTCTGTCAAACCCCTCCCTCAGAATCTACAATATTCCAATAAGATCCCCTCTCATACTTGTTTTCATTCATTCCCGGGGATGTGGGCGTGGCTGGCCGGGCCCAGCGTTTATCCCCATCCCTAATTGCCCCCTTGAGAAGGTGGTGGGTGAGCCGCCATCTTGAACCCACTGCAGTCCAGTGTGGTGTAGGTACACCCACAGCGCTGTTAGGGAGGGAATTCCAGGATTCTGATCCGGCCACAGTGAAGGAATGGCCAATGTATTTCCAAGTCGGGATGGTACATGTGTGGGTGTGGTGTGATGTGGAGTCAGGAAGTGAGTTACTCTCCGCAGGATTCCCAGCCTCTGACCTGCTCTGGTAACCACAGTATTTATACGGCTGGGTCCAGTTCTGTTTCTAGTCAGTGGTGACCACCCCCGAGGATGTTGATTGCGCTTAGATTCTAAACTGCAACGTGTAAAGGCCTGATCTGTTCAACCTTTTGCTCATAAGATAAAAACCCTCTTCATCCCAGGAATCAACCTAGGGGCTGGAGGAGGTTACAAAGATAAGGATGGACGTAGGGGCTGGAGGAGGTACGGGATAGGGAGGGTTGTAGGGGCTGGAGGAGGTTACAGATATAGGGGGGGTTGTAGGGACTGGAGGAAGTTACAGAGATAGGGAGGGTTATAGGGGCTGGAGGGGGTTACAGAGATAGGGAGGGTTGTAGGGGTTGGAGGAAGTTACAGAGATAGGGAGGGCTGGAGGGGGTTACAGAGAGAGGGAGGGTTGTAGGGGCTGGAGGAGGTTACGGAGTTAGGGAGGGTTGTAGGGGCTGGAGGGGGTTACGGAGTTAGGGAGGGTTGTAGGGGCTGGAGGGTGTTACAGAGATAGGGAGGATTGTAGGGGCTGGAGGAGGTTACAGAGATAGGGTGGGTTTTAGTGGGCTACAGAGATAGGGAGGGGGGTTGAGGAGGAGATGGAGGGGTTTGAAAGCGAGGATGAGAATTTGAAAATGGAGGTGTTGCCGGACTGGGAGCCAGTGTGGGTTAGCGAACACAGGGGGCGATGGTGAATGGGGACTGGGTGCGAGTCCGGACAAGGGGGGCGGTAGCAGAGTTTGGGAGGAACTGAAGCTCCCGGAGGGTCGAGTGTGGGAGAGCAGCCGGGAGTGCGCGGGAATAGTTGAGTGTGGAGGGGAATGAAGGGGCGGACGAGGGTTTCCACAGCGGATAAGCCGAGACTGGAAGGGAGGAATCGGGTGAGGTTACAGAGGAGAGAATGGGCAGAGTAAGTAACAGAGCGGATATGAGGTGGGAAACTAATCTCGGAGTTAAATGTGACTCTGAGGCTGCAAACGGACTGGCTTCACCTCAGAGTGTTAGCAGGGAGAGGGATGGAGTCAGTCGCTATGGAAACAGAGTTTGGAGCAGGAACCAAAAGCAATGGCTTCAGTCTGCTCAATATTCAATTGGAGGGAAATTCTGCTCATCTAACACAGGATGTAAGATCCGCAGACAGGCGATTCTGAGACAGTGGTGAAGTGATGAGAATCTTGGGGGGGAGAGATAGGGCTGGGCGTCAGTTTGGAATCCAACGATGGGTGTTCCTGTTGAACAGGCTCCGAGAAAAGGCCAGCGCACGGGGGCCGCCTGATTCGTTTGAGGCCGGCCTCCACTTGCCTCCTCCCTGCTGGCGCGACCTCCCCCACCCTGCGTCCCGGATCGCAGTACCCGGCATGCCCAAGGCCCCATCGAAGAGAGAGTGCGCTCTGGCCAGCAAGCCACACAAGGGGTGTGGGCAATGCTGAACATTCCTCACTGGAGAAGGCTGGACTCCAGACCGATGGGCCCAAACCAGTGGACAAGAGGGGAGCAAATCAAATTAACCAGGGCGTCAATTAACATGGATGCCAGAGCAAGCATCCAGCAGAATAAAGGCTCACGTAACAACACCACCTGCGGACACTGAGACGGAGACCGAATAAGGAATGTAGTGTGAGCTGATTCCTGATTCTGCTACAAATTTCCAGAAGCTTCTTTTCCGATTTCGATTTTTCAGCATCTTCAGCTTTTGCTCCACAGTCTGAACACACACATATTTCACGAGTGCATTCCAAAATCGGCTATTTGGCCCATCAGGTCCATTCTAGCTCCCACAAAGAGCTATCCAATTAGTTCCCCTCTCCCTCCCCCAACAGCCTTGCCAATTGTCCACCCTCAGGCATTTATCCAGTTCCCCTTTTTGAGCGGAACTCTGCTTTCAAAGTCAAACGCACCAATGTTTTTTCTAATTTATCTCAGTGGGGATGGACGTACATCGCCACTTACAAACACTCCAGCACTGCCTGATGCACGTTTGCAAACCCTCAACCATGATTCATCATGAGCAATGCCACAAAGGGTCTGTGGAAACTTGCACCTGCAAGCTCGCATCTCGCAATTACTCTCTGACTGACCTCAAAAATTGGCAGGTCGCATTGATTTTGCCATTCATTGGTAGCGCTTGGGGATTCGAAATTCGAGACGCATCCACATGTTGCCCCAACATCAAAGGTTTTAAGCACAATGGTGAGCCTGATGCGTTGTGGACAGAACTGTGGGAGCGCTGAACTGTCGGAGGGTCAGTGCTGAGGGAGCGCCAAACTGTCGGAGAGTCAGTGCTGAGGGAGCGCGGCACTGTCAGAGGGTCAGTGCTGAGGGAGCGCTGCACTGTCAGAGGGTCAGTGCTGAGGGAGTGCGGCACTGTCAGAGGGTCAGTGCTGAGGGAGCGCTGCACTGTCAGAGGGTCAGTGCTGAGGGAACGTTGCACTGTGGGACAGTCACTGCTGAGGGAGCGCCGCACTATGGGAGGGTCAGTGCTGAGGGAGCGCCACACTGTGGGAGGGTCAGTGCTGAGGGAGCGCCACACTGTGGGAGGGTCAGTGCTGAGGGAGCACCGCATTGTGGGAGGGTCAGCGCTGAGGGAGCACCGCACTGTGGGACAGTCACTGCTGAGGGAGCGCCGCACTGTGGGAGGGTCAGTGCTGAGGGAGCACCGCATTGTGGGAGGGTCAGCGCTGAGGGAGCACCGCACTGTGGGACAGTCACTGCTGAGGGAGCGCCGCACTATGGGAGGGTCAGTGCTGAGGGAGCGCGGCACTGTCAGAGGATCAGTGCTGAGGGAGCGCTGCACTGTCAGAGGGTCAGTGCTGAGGGAGCGCGGCACTGTCAGAGGGTCAGTGCTGAGGGAGCGCTGCACTGTCAGAGGGTCAGTGCTGAGGGAACGTTGCACTGTGGGACAGTCACTGCTGAGGGAGCGCCGCACTATGGGAGGGTCAGTGCTGAGGGAGCGCCGCATTGTGGGAGGGTCAGCGCTGAGGGAGCACCGCACTGTGGGACAGTCACTGCTGAGGGAGCGCCGCACTATGGGAGGGTCAGTGCTGAGGGAGCGCCACACTGTGGGAGGGTCAGTGCTGAGGGAGCGCCACACTGTGGGAGGGTCAGTGCTGAGGGAGCGCCGCACTGTGGGGGGGTCAGTGCTGAGGAAGCGCCGCACTGTGGGAGGGTCAGTGCTGAGGGAGTGCCGCACTGTGCGAGGGTCAGTGCTGAGGGAGCGCCGCACTGTGGGAGGGTCAGTGCTGAGGGAGCGCCGCACTGTCGAAGAATCAGTGCTGAGGGAGCGCCGCACTGTGGGAGGGTCAGTGCTGAGGGAGCGCCGCACTGTGGGAGGGTCAGTGCTGAGGGAGCGCCGCACTGTGGAAGGGTCGGTGCTGAGGGAGCGCCGCACTGTGGGAGGGTCAGTGCTGAGGGAGCGCCACACTGTGGGAGGGTCGGTGCTGAGGGAGCGCTGCACTGTGGGAGGGTCGGTGCTGAGGGAGCACCGCACTGTGGGAGGGTCGGTGCTGAGGGAGCGCCGCACTGTGGGAGGGTCGGTGCTGAGGGAGCGCCGCAGTCTCGTAGGGTCAGTGCTGAGATGGAAATTATAGAACCCAATGTTGGAAGAAGAGTGGGGTTGGGGCTGGGCAGGAATGGGCCAATTCTCCCCCATATCCTGACCCCTTGAAGGCTACCAGGAAAAGCACATGATGTGGCCATTGTAAAATAAATACATTGCTGACCGGGCCCAGCATTTACCCCCATCCCTAATTGCCCCTTGAGAAGGTGGTGGGTGAGCCGCCATCTTGAACCCGCTGCAGTCCCGTGTGGTGTAGGTACACCCACAGCGCTGTTAGGAATGGAGCTCCAGGATTTTGACCCAGTCACAGTGAAGGAACGGCCGATATGTTTCCAAGTCGGGATGGTGTGTGTGTGTGTGTGTGGGGGCGGCTCGGAGAGGGAACTTGCGGGCAGTGGGTGTTCCCCATGACATCTGCTGCCCTTGTCCTGCTAGGTGGTAAAGGTGGCAGGTTTGGGCTACGCTGTCGAAGGAGCCTTGGCGAGTCGCTGCAGTGCGTCCTGTGGTTGGTACACACTGCTGCTGTTGTGCGTCGGTGGTGGAGGGAGTGAATGTCGAAGGTGGGTGGTTAGCGTGTCGATCAGGATTTCTCCTGGATGGTGCTGACTATGCTGTTTATAACAGCTTGCTGCATGCTAACAGGCAGCACGTTACCAGCAATGACTGCAAAGGCCTTACGAAACAGTCAGCTTTGTGCAAACATCTCCATTCTGAGTTCTTTCACTGCAGGAGACTCTCCCCACCTATGACAAAGCTGAGGCACTGACACTGCAGACACTGCACCAGCTCACCACCAGAGTGCAGCAAATAGCTGACAGTCACACAGCACATTAACTGTTGGAGATAAACAATATTTCAGTATCTCAGTGAATGTTGGATGATTCATTCTGGATAGTACTGCTTATTGGGAGTTTTCATTTGCCAAAGTGTTTGCTCCAGCAATGTCAGTCAACAGAATGGTTAAACACCCCCATCAAACACATCCAGGACAAATACAGCACAGGGTTAGATACAGAGTAAAGCTCCCTCTACACTGTCCCCATCAAACACTCCCAGGACAGGTACAGCACGGGGTTAGATACAGAATAAAGCTCCGTCCACACTGTCCCCATCAAATACACCCAGGACAGGTACAGTACGGGGTTAGATACAGAGTAAAGCTCCCTCTACACTGTGACCATCAAACACTCCCAGGACAGGTACAGTACGGGGTTAGATACAGAGTAAAGCTCCCTCTACACTGTGACCATCAAACACTCCCAGGACAGATATAGCACAGGGTTAGATACAGAATAAAGCTCCGTCCACACTGTCCCCATCAAATACACCCAGGACAGGTACAGCACGGGGTTAGATACAGAGTAAAGCTCCCTCTACACTATCCCCATCAAACACTCCCTGGACAGGTACAACACGGGGTTCGATACAGAGTAAAGCTCCCTTAAAACTGTCCCCATCAAACACTCCCAGGACAGGTATAGCACGGGGTTAGATACAGAGTAAAGCTCCCTTAAAACTGTCCCCATCAAACACTCCCAGGACAGGTACAGCATGGGGTTAGATACGGAGTAAAGCTCCCTCTACACTGTCCCCATCAAACATTCCCAGGACAGGTACAGCACGGGGTTAGATACGGAGTAAAGCTCCCTCTACACTGTCCCCATCAAACATTCCCAGGACAGGTACAGCACGGGGTTAGATACAGAGTAAAGCTCCCTCTACACTGTTCCCATCAAACACTCCCAGGACAGGGACAGCACGGGGTTAGATACAGAGTAAAGCTCCCTCTACACTGTCCCCATCAAACATTCCCAGGACAGGGACAGCACGGGGTTAGATACAGAGTAAAGCTCCCTCTACACTGTCCCCATCAAACACTTCGAGGACATGGAGAGGGGGCTGGAGGAGGTTACAGGTGTCGAGGGGCTGTGCGTGTCACGAGGGGGGTTCATTGTCTTCAGAGGAGGGGCGGTGTGGTGATGAAGGTTCCCGGGGAGGGAGAATCCACACGCTCGGAGCTGCCTGGTTGCCTGGGGAACTAGAATCTGGAGGAATTAATTAAACGTTGGGATGGGAGGAAGGCTGAGAAATTAAAAACACTATTTGGGAATGTATTGTGGAAGCACTGAATGAGGATCAGGCTGTAAAGAGACCTGGATAACACATCAACTATAAAACCCCCTTTAAATATGATCCATTGTAAACTCTCTCTCTCTCTCTTTCTCCCTCCATCTATCTCTATCTTTCTGTCTCTATGTCTGCCTCTCTTTCTTTCTCTGTCTGTGTTCATCTCCATCTTTCTCTTTATCTTTCTGTCATTCTGTCTATCTCCATCTTTCTGTCTCTATCTCTCTCTCTCTTGTCTCTGTTTATCCCGATCTCTCTCTCTCTTTATCTCTCTGTCTCGCTCTCTCTGTCGTTCTGTCTATCTCCATCTTTTTGTCTCTTCCTCTGTCTCTCTCCCTCTCTATCTCTGGCTCTCTCTTTATCTCTCTGTCTCTCTTTATCTCTCTGTCTTTCTCTGTCTCTTTATCTCCCCCTTTCTCTCTCTCTCTGTCTCTCCATCTCACACTGTCTCTACTGCAGAAACATTTCACAATCACTGTGGGTGGAAACACTCAATGCGCAGAGACCTCATTGATTCTGATGGGAGGGGAGGGAGCTGACACAGTGGGAGAATGGGTGGTGGACACAACTCACAGGCAAGGAGACAGAGAGACAGGGAGAGAGACAGAGAGAGAGAGAGACAGAGAGAAAGAGAGAGAGAGACAGAGAGAGAGAGACAGAGAGAGAGAGACAGAGAGAGAGAGACAGAGTGACAGGAAGAGAGACAGAGAGAGACAGGGAAAGAGACACAGAGAGAGAGAGAGAGACAGACAGACAAAGAGAGACACAGGGAGAGAGAGAAAGAGAGAGACAGATATAGAGAGAGACAGAGAGAGACAGAGAGTCAGGAGGGAGTGGGAAACAGAGAGGGAAGGAGAGGGAGAGAAAGAGAGATACAGAGAGATCAGCAGAGAGAAAGAGAAAAGGCAGGGAGAGAGCTGGAGAGAGAAAAAGAGCAAGAGAGAGACAGAGAGAGAGAGAGAGACATAGAGAGTGTTAGAGTTTTAAAGTTAAAATTTAAAGTTTATTTATTAATGTCACAAGTAGGCCTACATTAACACTGCAGTGAAGTTACTGTGAAAATCTCCGGCGCCTGTTTGGATACACTGAGGGAGAATTTAGCACGGCCAATGCACCGAACCAGCACGTCTTTCGGACTGTGGGAGGAAACCGGAGCACCCGGAGGAAACCCACGCAGACACGGGGAGAATGAGCAGACTCCGCACAGACAGTGACCCAAGCCGGGAATCAAACCCGGGTCCCTGGCACTGTGAGGCAGCAGCGCTCACCATGGAGAGAGGGAGAGAGACACAGAGAGAGAGAGATAGAGGGGGAGTGGGTAACAGAGAAGATAGAGAGGGAGACAGAGAGGTGAAAGTGGAGGAGGTGATTGATGAATTCCCAGTTGCCAGTACAGAGAGGAGTTGTAGGGGGGAGTGCAGTTGATAATCAGGCTGGAGTGAGCATTTTCAGCTGCCTTCCTGGCACATGATCAAGGCCAGCAGAGTACCAGCACTGTCAGAAAGACTGACAAGATGCTTCAGGAGAGGATCAAACATAGAACAGAGAAAGAGAGAGAGAACTGATACAGACCTAAAACTCAGCAACACTGTCAGCGCAAAGGTCCCAACCACTTCAGTGCAGTACTGAGGGAGTGCCGCACTGTCGCATGGCTAGTGCTGAGGGAGCACCGCACTGTGGGAGGGTCAGTGCTGAGGGAGCACCGCACTGTGGGAGGGTCAGTGCTGAGGGAGTGCCGCACTGTGGGAGGGTCAGTGCTGAGGGAGCGCCGCACTGTGGGAGGGTCAGTGCTGAGGGAGCACCGCACTGTGGGAGGGTCAGTGCTGAGGGAGCACCGCACTGTGGGAGGGTCAGTGCTGAGGGAGCGCTGCACTGTTGGAGGGTCAGTGCTGAGGGTGCGCCGCACTGTGGGAGGGTCAGTGCTGAGGGAGCGCCGCACTGTGGGAGGGTCAGTGCTGAGGGAGCGCCGCACTGTGGGAGGGTCAGTGCTGAGGGAGTGCCGCACACTGTTGGAGGGTCAGTGCTGAGGGAGTGCCGCACTGTCGCACGGTCAGTGCTGAGGGAGCACCGCACTGTGGGAGGGTCAGTGCTGAGGGAGTGCCGCACTGTCACAGGGTCAGTGTTAAGGGAGCACCGCACTGTGAGAGGGTCAGTGCTGAGGGAGTGCCGCACTGTTGGAGGGTCAGTACTGAGGGAGTGCCGCACTGTCGCACGGTTAGTGCTGAGGGAGCACCGCACTGTGGGAGGGTCAGTGCTGAGGGAGCACCGCACTGTGGGAGGGTCAGTGCTGAGGGAGCACCGCACTGTGGGAGGGTCAGTGCTGAGGGAGCGCTGCACTGTTGGAGGGTCAGTGCTGAGGGTGCGCCGCACTGTTGGAGGGTCAGTGCTGAGGGAATGCCGCACTGCCGCACGGTCAGTGCTGAGGGAGCACCGCACTGTGGGAGGGTCAGTGCTGAGGGAGTGCCGCACACTGTTGGAGGGTCAGTGCTGAGGGAGTGCCGCACTGTCGCACGGTCAGTGCTGAGGGAGCACCGCACTGTGGGAGGGTCAGTGCTGAGGGAGTGCCGCACTGTCACAGGGTCAGTGTTAAGGGAGCACCGCACTGTGAGAGGGTCAGTGCTGAGGGAGTGCCGCACTGTTGGAGGGTCAGTGCTGAGGGTGTGCCGCACTGTTGGAGGGTCAGTGCTGAGGGTGCGCCGCACTGTTGGAGGGTCAGTGCTGAGGGAGCGCTGCACTATTGGAGGGTCAGTGCTGAGGGAGCGCCGCACTGTGGGAGGGTCAGTGCTAAGGGAGTGCCGCACTGTGGAAGATTAATGCTGAGGGAGCGCCGCACTATCGGAGGGTCAGCGCTGAGGGAGCGCCACACTGTGGAAGATCAATGCTGAGGGAGTGCTGCACTGTGGGAGGGTCAGTGCTGAGGGAGCGCCGCACTATCGGAGGGTCAGTGCTGAGGGAGTGCCGCACTGTGGAAGATCAATGCTGAGGGAGTGCTGCACTGTGGGAGGGTCAGTGCTGAGGGTGCGCCGCACTGTTGGAGGGTCAGTGCTGAGGGAGCGTCGCACTGTGGAGGATCAGTGCTGAGGGAGCGCTGCACTATTGGAGGGTCAGTGCTGAGGGAGCGCCGCACTGTGGGAGGGTCAGTGCTAAGGGAGTGCCGCACTGTGGAAGATTAATGCTGAGGGAGCGCCGCACTATCGGAGGGTCAGTGCTGAGGGAGTGCCGCACTGTGGGAGGGTCAGTGCTGAGGGAGCGCTGCACAGTGGGAGGGTCAGTGCTGAGGGAGCGCTGCACAGTGGGAGGGTCAGTGCTGAGGGAGTGCCGCACTGTGGGAGGGTCAGTGCTGAGGGAGTGCCGCACTGTGGGAGGGTCAGTGCTGAGGGAGTGGTGCACTGTCGGAGGATCAGTGCTGAGGGTGGTATTAACCCTGAGGTCAGCCCAAACCATTTGGTCTTTCATGTGAATACTCAGGGTACCCTGTCCAGAGCCCCCGGTGTCCTGAGACCAATAGTGTTCCATCAAGCAACAACATGGAAATAACTATGTAACCATCACCTCATCAACGATCGTGGGATCTTGCTGTGCGCACCTCTGGGCTGAGAACAGAGACGCATCAGCAGTGGGACACTGATGCGCCTCAGGGCTGACTGAGGCTCTGGTCGGGGATGTGGGAAGGTGGGTATCACCTGCGGTTAACCACCTTTGGAAGAGCCGGGACATCCGACAGAGGCCTGATAGGATCTGAAGATTTGGAGGTGGAGTGGGCCAATCAGCTCCTCCAACCTCTTTTCCCATTTAATAAGATCCCCTCTCATTCTTCTAAACTCCAATGGGTTCAGGCCCCGACCTGCTCAACCTTTTCCCCATCAAACACAAACCACCCCCCCTTCACCCCAGGAATCGGCCCAGTGAACCTTCTCTGAACGGCCTCCGATGCGAGGAGATCCTTCAGTGAGGGTGAGGAGACCAGAACTGTTCGCAGTGCTCCAGCTGCGGAAATACCAACTCCCTGTACAGTTGGGAGTGAGACTTCACTCATTCACAATTCCATTGCAAGTATGAGTGTGAAGGCTCCCCTAGTCAAGGAGCTTATCAGATAATGGGCGCCGGGGCCAGCATGCATGAAGGTTCAGAGGTGGAGAATCCTGCAGAGAGTATCTCACCTACTGAGTCCCCCCACCCCCCCCCCCCCCCCCCCGCACCCCACCAAATCTTGTCCACCATCTACAAGGCACAAGTCAGGAGTGTGATGGAATACTCTCCCACTCGCCTGGATGAGCGCGGCTCCGACAACACTCGAGAAGCTCGACACCATCCGGGACAAAGCAGCCCCCCCCCCCCGCTCGATCGACACGCTAACCCCTCACCCTCGACATTCACTCCCTCCACCACCGACGCACAGCGGCAGCAGTGTGTACCGTCGACAGGATGCACCGCAGTGACTCGCCAAGGCTCCTTCGACAGCGCCGTCCAAACCCACCACCTCTACCCCCTAGAAAGACAAGGTCTGCAAACGCCATGGGGAACACCCACCACCTGCAAGATCACCTCCCCCCCGTTCCCCGAGCTTCCCCCACACCACACCATCCCGACTTGGAAATATATCGGCCGTTCCTTCACTGTGGCTGGGTCAAAATCCTGGAACTCCCTCCCTAACAGCGCTGTGGGTGTACCTACACTGCACGGGACTGCAGCGGGTTCAAGATGGCGACTCACCCACCACCTTCTCGATTAATAGATGCTGGGCCTGGCTAGCTACGCCCACATCCCATGAACCGATTAAAAAGATTTGTTGGGAGGTGGGAGGGATGGGGGCTGTGTGTGGGGGAATGAAAACCAGTGAACACAACAGCCCCTTTGGGACCTTCTGGAGTTTTGTCAGCCACTCAGGGAGCATGTGCTGTTTAACCATGCTCCCTGAGGGTTTAGTGTCTCCTCCAATCCTGTTGCAGTGATCAAAGGAATGAAATTAGTGTCAAAGCGGCCACTTAACACAGAGTGCGTCAGCACATGGAGACAATGAGAGTGGCAATTAATGTCAGCTCCTCATGTTGCTGCCCCAAAAACTCCCTTGTACACGGCTCACATATTCTCTCAAATTCTTCACTGCAGCAACATTCATCAGAATCACAACAATCCCATCAGTGCAACCGATCCGTTCCTCAAAATTGTCAAACTCTATCATTTCAATCCCACAGCTATACCCACCCCTCCCTACGCACTGAGCAAAGACCAAACGTGCTGTCAAACACAGTACTGTCAGGAGAGGTGTGGGGGGGGGGGGAGGGGGGGGGACGGTGTGGTGGTCAGTGCTGAAGGAATGCCGCAGTGTCGGAGGGTCACTGCTGAGGGTGCTACCGCACTGTGGGAGGGTCAGTGCTGAGGGAGCGCCGCACTGTGGGAGGGTCAGTGCTGAGGGAGCGCCGCACTGTGGGAGGGTCAGTGCTGAGGGTGCTACCGCACTGTGGGAGGGTCAGTGCTGAGGGAGCGCCGCACTGTCGGAGCGTCAGTGCTGAGGGAGCTCCGCACTCTCGGAGGGTCAGTGCTGAGGGAGCGCCGTAGTGTCGGAGCGTCAGTGCTGAGGGAGCGCCGCACTGTCGGATGGTCAGTGCTGAAGGAGCGCCACACTGTCGGAGGGTCAGTGCTGAGGGAGCTCCGCACTGTCGGATGGTCAGTGCTGAAGGAGCGCCGCACTGTCGGAGGGTTAGTGCTGAGGGAGAGCCGCACTGTCGGAGGGTCAGTGCTGAGGGAGCGCCGTAGTGTCGGAGCGTCAGTGCTGAGGGAGCGCCACACTGTCAGAGGGTCAGTGCGGAGGGAGTGCCGCACTGTGGGAGGGTCAGTGCTGAGGGAGCGCCACATTGCCGGAGGGTCAGTGCTGAGGGAGCGCCTCACTGTCAAATGATCAGTGCTGAGGGAGCGCCGCACTGTGGGAGGGTCAGTGCTGAGGGAGCGCCACATTGCCGGAGGGTCAGTGCTGAGGGAGCGCCTCACTGTCAAATGATCAGTGCTGAGGGAGCGCCGCACTGTCAAATGATCAGTGCTGAGGGAGCGCCGCACTGTCAGAGGGTCAGTGCTGAGGGAGCGCCACATTGCCGGAGGGTCAGTGTTGAGGGAGCGCCGCACTGTCGAAACGTCGCTGCTAAAGGAGCACCCCATTGTTGGAGGGTCAGTGCTGAGGCAGCACCGCACTGTGGGAGTCAATGCTGAAGGAGCACCACACTGCTGGAGGGTCAGTGCTGCGGGAATGCTGCACTGCTGGAGGGTCACTGCTGAGTGAGCACCACACTATCGGGGGGTCAGTCCTGAGGGAGCGCCGGACTGAGGGTAAGCCCCCCTTTCAAGCCTGTTACACAGGAACAGGGGGGAGATAGTGTAGAGGGAGCCTTACTCTGTATCTAACCCCGTGCCGTACCTATCCTGGGAGTGTTTGTTGGAGATAGTGTAGAGGGAGCTTTTCTTTGTATCTAACCCTGTGCTGTACCTGTCCTGGGAGTGTTTGATGGGGACGGTGTAGAGGGAGCTTTACTCTGTATCTAACCCCGTGCTGTACCTGTCCTGGGAGTGTTTGATGGGGACAGTGTAGAGGGAGCTTTACTCTGTATCTAATCCCGTGCTGTACCTGTCCTGGGAGTGTTTGATGGGGGACAGTGTAGAGGGAGCTTTACTCTGTATCTAACCCCGTGCTGTCCCTGTCCTGGGAGTGTTTGATGGGGACAGTGTAGAGGGAGCTTTACTCTGTATCTAACCCCGTGCTATGCCAGTCCTGGGAGTGTTTGATGGGGACAGTGTAGAGGGAGCTTTACTCTGTATCTAACCCCGTGCTGTACCTGTCCTGGGAGTGTTTGATGGGGACAGGTGTAGAGAGAGCTTTACTCTGTATCTAACCCCGTGCTGTACCTGTCCTGGGAGTGTTTGATGGGGACAGGTGTAGAGAGAGCTTTACTCTGTATCTAACCCCGTGCTGTACCTGTCCTGGGAGTGTTTGATGGGGACAGTGTAGAGGGAGCTTTACTCTGTATCTAACCCCGTGCTGTACCTGTCCTGGGAGTGTTTGATGGGGACAGTGTAGAGGGAGCTTTACTCTGTATCTAACCCCGTGCTGTACCTGTCCTGGGAGTGTTTGATGGGGACAGTGTAGAGAGAGCTTTACTCTGGATCCACTACAGTTTGTCTACAGGTCCACAGCAGACACCATTTCCCTGGCTCTGCACACAACCCTGGAACACCTAGATAACAAGGGCACCTGTGTAAGACTCCTATTTATTGACGACAGCTCAGCCTTCAACACCATTATTCCCACAAAACTCATCTCCAAACTCCGTGGCCTGGGCCTCGGCACCTCCCTCTGTGACTGGATCCTGAACGTCCTAACTCACAGACCACAATCAGTAAAGATAGGCAATAACACCTCCTCCACGATCATCCTCAACACCGGTGCCCCACAAGGCTGTGTTCTCAGCCCCCTACTATACTCCTTATACACCTCTGACTGTGCGGCCAAATTCCCCTCCAGTTCGATTTTCAAGTTTGCTGACGACACCACTGTCGTGGGTCGGATCTCAAACAATGACGAGACAGAGTACAGGAATGAGATAAAGAATCTGGTGAACTGGTGCGGCAACAATAATCTCTCCCTCAATGTCAACAAAACGAAGGAAATTATCATCGACTTCTGGAATCATAAAGGAGAACATGCCCCTGTCTACATCAACGGGGATGGAGTAGAAAGGGTCGAGAGCTTCAAGTTTTTAGGTGTCCAGATCACCAACAACCTGTCCTGGTCCCCCCATGCCGACACTATAGTTAAGAAAGCCCCACCAACGCCTCTACTTTCTCAGAAGACGAAGGAAATTTGACATGTCAGCTACAACTCTCACCAACTTTTACAGATGCACCATAGAAAGCATTCTTTCTGGTTGTATCACAGCTTGGTATGGCTCCAACTCTGCCCAAGACTGCAAGAAACTACAAAAGGTTGTGAATGTAGCCCAGTCCATCACTTAAACCAGCCTCCCATTCATTGACTCTGTCTATACTTTCCACTGCCTCGGCAAAGCAGCCAGCATAATTAATGACCCCAATCACCCCAGACATTCTTCCACCTTCTTCTGTCGGGGAAAAAAATACAAAAGTCTGAGGTCACGTACCAATCGACTCAAGAACAGCTTCTTCCCTGCTGCTGTCAGACTTTTGAGTGGACCCACCTTGCACTAAGTTGATCTTTCTCTACACCCTAGCTATGACTGTAACACTACATTCTGCACTCTCTCCTTTCCTTCTCTATGAACGGTATGTTTTGTCTGTATAGCACGCAAGAAACAATACTTTTCACTGTATACTAATACACGTGACAATAATAAATCAAATCAAATCAAATATGTATCTAACCCCGTGCTGTACCTGTCCTGGGAGTGTTTGATGGGGACAGTGTAGAGGGAGCTTTACTCTGTATCTAACCCCGTGCTGTACCTGTCCTGGGAGTGTTTGATGGGGACAGTGTAGAGGGAGCTTTACTCTGTGTCTAACCCCGTGCTGTACCTGTCCTGGGAGCATTTGATGGGGACAGTGTAGAGAGAGCTTTACTCTGTATCTAACCCCGTGCTGTACCTGTCCTGGGAGTGTTTGATGGGGACAGTGCAGAGGGAGCTTTACTCTGTATCTAACACTGTGCTGTACCTGTCCTGGGAGTGGTTGATGGGGGACAGTGTAGAGGGAGCTTTACTCTGTATCTAACCCCATGCTGTACCTATCCTGGGAGTGTTTGATGGGGACAGTGCAGAGGGAGCTTTACTCTGTATCTAACCCCGTGCTGTACCTGTCCTGGGAGTGTTTGATGGGGACAGTGCAGAGGGAGCTTTACTCTGTATCTAACCCCGTGCTGTACCTGTCCTGGGAGTGTTTGATGGGGACAGTGTAGAGGGAGCTTTACTCTGTGTCTAACCCCGTGCTGTACCTGTCCTGGGAGCATTTGATGGGGACAGTGTAGAGGGAGCTTTACTCTGTATCTAATCCCGTGCTGTACCTGTCCTGGGAGTGTTTGATGGGGACAGTGCAGAGGGAGCTTTACTCTGTATCTAACCTCGTGCTGTACCTGTCCTGGGAGTGTTTGATGGGGACAGTGTAGAGGGAGCTTTACTCTGTGTCTAACCCCGTGCTGTACCTGTCCTGGGAGTGTTTGATGTGGACAGTGTAGAGGGAGCTTTACTCTGTATCTAACCCCGTGCTGTACCTGTCCTGGGAGTGTTTGATGGGGACAGTGTAGAGGGAGCTTTACTCTGTATCTAACCCCGTGCTGTACCTGTCCTGGGAGTGACTGAAATGCAGGATGTATCTGTGTCTTGGTGCTAACGCTTCATCAGCAGTGAGCTGCGCACCAAGAGTAAAAGAGTGAGACATCACAGCTCAGCAATCTGCTATTTCCTGAAAAGCTTGAATAATTCATCCCTGGCACAGAGCAGCGACATCCAGCACATCCTTCTCTCAACTGCAAACGAGTAGTTCAGTTCGTAGATACTCACACACCTCTCCACTAACACTGCTACTCAGAATATCACCACCACCCTTACATAACCCACCTCCTGTGCCACTCACAGCACCGGGCCTCAACATGTTCTGGAAGGTTCCAGCAATAGATCCAAGTCTCATCGATGCAAAGGAGGAAGGCGACTGGGCCTCTCTGGCTAATGGGGGTCTCGGGTGGTTACCGATCCCCAATGTATAAGGTGGAAATTTGACACTGGGAGCAGTCGTCCCAATTGTATCTAATCACTGGGCTGAGGGGTCACTGGGGTAACAGGTCAGAAGCCTCACAACACCAGGTTAAAGTCCAACAGGTTTATTTGGTAGCACAAGCCGCTAGCTTTCGGAGCGCTGCTCGGAGCAAGGCGGCCTTCGTGACACACGACGGCGCAGAGTCGCTGAGCAGAAACTGATAGCCAAGCTCCGCACACACGAGGACGGCCTCAACCGGGATATTGGGTTAATGTCACACTATTTGTAACCCCCACAGCCTGCCTGGACCTGCAGAGTCTCACTGGCTGTCTTGTCTGGAGACAATACACATCTTTTTAGCCTGTCTTGATGCTCTCTCCACTCACGTTGTTTTGTTTCTTAAAGACTTCATTAGCTGTAAGTATTCGCATTCCAACCATTATTCATGTAAATTGAGTCTGTGTCTTTATATGCCCTGTTTGTGAACAGAATTCCCACTCACCTGAAGAAGGGGCTTGGAGCTCCGAAAGCTTGTGTGGCGTTTGCTACCAAATAAACCTGTTGGATTTTAACCTGGTGTTGTGAGACTTCTTACTGTGTTTACCCCAGTCCAACGCTGGCATCTCCACATCGTAACAGGTCAGCCAGGGTGGAGGAGTGCTCAAGCCTTTGGACGCAGTCCACAGGGTTACTGACTGACCATGGAGTAACTGACCATCCTCAGAGTAACTGACCAGTCCCCAGAGTAACTGACCAGTCCCCAGTGTAACTGACCAGTCCCCAGAGTAACTGACCAGAGTTGAATGTAACTGACCATTCCCAGAGTAACTGACCAGTCCCCAGTGTAACTGACCAGTCCCCAGAGTAACTGACCATCCCCAGAGTAACTGACCAGTCCCCAGTGTAACTGACCAGTCCCCAGAGTAACTGACCAGTCCCCAGTGTAACTGACCAGTCCCCAGTGTAACTGACCAGTCCCCAGAGTAACTGACCATCCCCAGAGTAACTGACCAGTCCCCAGAGTAACTGACCATCCCCAGAGTAACTGACCATCCCCAGTGTAACTGACCAGTCCCCAGAGTAACTGACCAGTCCCCAGTGTAACTGACCAGTCCCCAGTGTAACTGACCAGTCCCCAGAGTAACTGACCATCCCCAGAGTAACTGACCATCCCCAGAGTAACTGACCAGTCCCCAGAGTAACTGACCATCCCCAGTGTAACTGACCATCCCCAGTGTAACTGACCAGTCCCCAGAGTAACTGACCATCCCCAGTGTAACTGACCATCCCCAGAGTAACTGACCATCCCCAGAGTAACTGACCAGTCCCCAGAGTAACTGACCATCCCCAGTGTAACTGACCATCCCCAGTGTAACTGACCAGTCCCCAGAGTAACTGACCATCCCCAGTGTAACTGACCATCCCCAGTGTAACTGACCAGTCCCCAGAGTAACTGACCATCCCCAGTGTAACTGACCATCCCCAGAGTAACTGACCAGTCCCCAGAGTAACTGACCATCCCCAGAGTAACTGACCATCCCCAGTGTAACTCCATTTTCAAGTGAAGGTAAGTGTCCAGCAGCGGACAGCAGAGCGACGATGCTGATTGGCTGTCGCAGGGAAGATTTGCATAAGTGCAGTCACTGCTTCCAGAAAGTGGTTTGTGGAGGAGTTGTTGTAAAGGGACAGTTATACCGGCAGCAACCTGGCCTATGGCACCACAGCTGGTTCTGCTGTAGAGCAGGGTCGGGCAAAGAGCAAGCGAGCAGTAGTAATAGTGGACTTGCTAGTTAGAGGCTCAGACAGGTGTTTCTGTGACTCAAGGTGCCAGGGTCAAGGATGTCTCTGAGCGGTTACAGGACATTCTTAAGGGGAGAGGAGTGAGCAGCCAGAGGTCGTTGTACACATTGGTACCAACACCATATGTAGGAAAATGGATGAGGTCCTGAAGTGTGAATATAGAGAGTTAGGTAGAAGGCTAAAGTGCAGGACCTTGAAGGTAGTAATTTCTGGACAACTGCCGGTGCCATGTGCTACTGAGAGTAGGAATAGGAAGATTAGGCAGATGAATGCTTGGCTTGAGAGCTGGTGCAGGGGGCAGGGATTTAGATTTGTGGATCATTGGGATCTCTTCTGGGGAAGGGGTGACCTGTTCAAGAGGGACGGGTTACACCTGAACTGGAGGGGGACTAATATCCTGGTGGGGAGATTTGCTAGAGTCACTTGGGAGGGTTTAAACTAGTTTGGCAGGGTGGCGGGACCCAAAGCAGCAGGGAGACAGAAGAGAAGATTGAGGACAGAAGCTAAAGAGAGAACATTAAGTAGTAAAGGCAGTAGTCCTAGTACTAGACAGGTCAGGCAAAAGCAGAGCAGAGAGCAAGGGAAGTCCTGATTAAACAGCATTTACTTCAATGCAAGAGGCCTGACGGGCAAGGCAGATGA
The DNA here is from genome assembly GCF_964213995.1 of Mustelus asterias. Lineage (NCBI taxonomy): Eukaryota > Metazoa > Chordata > Chondrichthyes > Carcharhiniformes > Triakidae > Mustelus > Mustelus asterias. The sequence continues at coordinate 196,057 of NW_027590586.1, forward strand.
ACTCAGGGCAAGAATGGGTACATGGGACTGGGATATTATAGCTATTACTGAAACATGGCTAAGGGAGGGGCAGGACTGGCAGCTTAATGTTCCAAGGTACAGATGCTATTGGAAAGATAGAACAGGAGGTAAGAGAGGAGGGGGAGTTGCACTTTTGACTAGGGAAAACCTCACAGCAGTACTGAGAGGATATATCCGAGGGTTCGCCCACTGAGAAATAAGAAGGGGGAAATCACTTTGATGTGATTGTACTATAGGCCCCCAAATATTCAGCGGGAAATTGAGGAGCAAATATGTAAGGAGAGTACAGATAGCTCCAAGAAACATAGGTTGGTAATAGTAGGAGACTTTAACTTTCCCAACTTGGACTGGGACAGCCATAGTATTAGAGGCTTGGATGGAGAGAAATTTGTTGAGTGTATTCAGGAGGAATTTCTATTCAGTATGTGGATGGCCCGACTAGAGAGGGGGCAAAACTTGACCTCCTCTTGGGAAATAAGGGAGGGCAGGTGACAGAAGTGTCAGTGAGGGATCACTTTGGGACCAGTGGCCATAATTCCATTTGTTTTAAGATAGCTATGGAGAATGATAAGTCTGGCCCAAAAGTTAACGTTCTAAGCTGGGGCAAAGCCAATTTTGATGGTATTAGACAGGAACTTTCAGAAGTTGATTGGGGGACTCTGTGGGAAGGCAAAGGCACAGCTGGTAAGTGGGTGGCTTTCAAAAGTGTGTTAACCAGAGTTCAGGGTAAACACATTCCTTTTAGAGTGAAGGGCAAGACTGGTAGAAGTAGAGAACCTGGATGACTTGGGATATTGAGGCCCTGGTCGAGTAGAAGAAGGAAGCACATGACATGCATAAGCACCTGGGATCAAGTGGATCCCTTGAAGAGTATAGGGGTGTAGGAATAGAGTTAAGAGAGAAATCAGGAGGGCAAAAAGGGGACATGAGATTGTTTTGGCAGATAAGGCAACGGAAAATCCAAAGAGTTTCTATAAATACATAAAGGTCAAAAGAGTAACTAGGGAGAGAGTAGGGCCTCTTAAGGATCAACGGGGTAATCTATGTGCGGATCCACAAGAGATAGGTGAGATTCTAAATGAATATTTCTCATCAGTATTCACTGTTGAGAAAAGCATGGATGTTCGGGAACTTGGGGAAATAAATAGTGAGGTCTTGAGGAACGTATATATCACAGAGAAGGAGGTGCTGGAAGTCTTAAAGTGCATCAAGGTAGATAAATTCCCAGGACCTGATAAAGTGTATCCCAGGATGTTGTGGGAGACTAGGGAGGAAATTGTGGGTCCCCTAGCAGAGATATTTGAATCATCGACAGCCACAGGTGAGGTGCCTGAAGATTGGAGAGTGGCAAATGTTGTGCCTTTGTTTAAGAAAGGGCTGCAGGTAAAAGCCTGGGAATTATAGGCCGGTGAGCCTAATATTTGTAGTGCGTTCGTTGTTAAAAGATATTCTGAGAGACAGGATCTACAGGCATTTAGAGACGCAAGGACTGATTAGGGACAGTCAGCATGGCTTTGTGAGTGGAAAACCATGTCTCACAAATTTGATTGAGTTTTTTGAAGGGGTAACCAAGAAGGTAGATGAGGGCAGTGCAGTTGATGTTGTCTACTTGGACTTTAGCAAGACCTTTGACAAGGTACCGCATGGTAGGTTGTTGCATAAGGTTAAATCTCACGGGATTCAGGGTGAGGTATCTAAATGGATACAAAATTGGCTTGATGACAGAAGCCAGAGGGTGGTTGTAGAGAGTTGTTTTTCAAACTGGATGCCTGTGACCAGCGGTGTGCCCCAGGGATCAGTGTTAGGCCCACTGTTATTTTTTTCTTTATTTTATTGATTTGGATGAGAATATGGGAGGCATGGTTAGTAAGTTTACAGATGACACCAAGATTGTTGGCATAGTGGACAGTGAAAAAGGTTATCTAGGATTGCAATGGGATCTTAATCAATTGGGCCAGTGGGCTGATGAATGGCAGATGGAGTTTAATTTAGATAAATGAGAGATTATGCATTTTGGTAGATCGAACCAGGGCAGGACTTACCCATGGTAAGGGTGTTGGGGAGAGGTACAGAACAAAGAGATCGAGGGATACAGGTTCATAGCTCCTTGAACGTGGAGTCACAGGTGGACAGAGTGGTGAAGAAGGCATTCGGCATGCTTGGTTTCATTGGTCAGAACATTGAATACAGGAGTTGGGACGTCTTGTTGAAGTTGTACAAGACATTGGTAAGGCCACACTTGGAATACTGTGTGCAGTTCTGGTCACCCGATTATAGAAAGGATATTATTAAACTAGAAAGAGTGCAGAAAAGATGTATTAGGATGCTACCGGGACTTGATGGTTTGAGTTATAAGGAGAGGCTGGATAGACTGGGACATTTTTTCCCTGGGGCATAGATCAGCTAGTGTAAGGGAAATTGTATTAGATATTGTATGAGCTAGGTATGAAATTCAGATTCACAGGTTTTAGTAAAATGATATAGCAGATTTAGGTGAGTAGTGAGATGGGTATATAACCTAAAGTAACCTCGTGTGACCCGACCTAATATAATCAAGTGTAGTCGATATGATCAAAGTGGAGGAACTAGAGGAACTAGAGAAGTAATATAGCAATCACTAATTAAGGAAAGCAAACAATAGCCACCTGGGAAAACAAGGAAGACTGCTCGGTGGTTCAACTTAATAGTGGACCATAAATCAGCAGAGAGAATGTCTTTTCTTCTAAACACATTAGTGGACCATAAATCAGCAGAGAGGATGTCTTTTCTTCTAAACACATTCGGCCTTAGCCTGCAAAACCACGATTATTGTACAAACAGAAAAGTTCAGATAAGAGCAAGAGTTATAACCACCATGGTTTAAGAAACAAAGAGATATAACAGGGAACGACCAATTGCAAAGAAAACAGATAAAGGGTCAACTAAAAATAATGGTGGCCAAAGAAAGGTCGGGCTGTAGGGTAAGATAACAACCAAGGACAGGCTGTAAAAGGGAGATAAGGATCTTGAGATATGAGGCTGAAATGTACATAAAAGATTGTAAGCCCAAGGGCTCTTTGGATTGATCCGGAGATCCCGACTTTATCGCTTGTGCTGAGAAATAAAGTCTATTGCTTGGAAGATCGCTGCTCAGACTCTCTGTTTTAAACCGATGTGAACGAATTGTCGTCCTGGGGAACCACGACAAAATTGGCGCTGCTTAGCAGGGTTGGTGAGAGATCGCCCAGAAAAGCATCTGGAAGGAGTGGCGGAGACGGTGGTCCAACCGGAACCGAGAAGTCCCCAGCCGGCCTTCTGTCAACAAGGTAAGCAGACTTGCATGCATGTAAATCCTTGTTGTCAGAAAGGGGTTTTCTCGAGGCCCGGTGCGCCCGGCTCTCTGCTGGTCCTGGATCTCCCCAACCCAAAAAGATATCCTGCACAGGTAAAACCAAATTGTGTAAAAATTTTGAGAGACTGAGTCTGATCCGAAGAGCAGAATTTTTGCATGCAAAAGCGCGCTGCGAATACTGTATTGTCTGTGAATGGGTAAAAAGTGAGACGGGAAAAAGGCCGAACGCTAAAGTAATGCAATTAGGTTAAGTCAAGCGGTTTGGAGCGGGTTTTTCAGGTCACGACTTGCCCAGAAGAGAGTAAGTGTGGGAAAATCTGCCAGTCCAAACCTACCCAGGACCTCGGGTAAGGGACGTCAACCGAGAGGGAGAGAGATCAGTGAGAGATCGCTCCAGGACCTAATACAGTAGCCAAAAGCACAGGAGTGGATTTTAACCACAGGAAAGGGGAGTAGCAGCTAGAATAGAGGAAGTAAAAGACCAATTTGAACAAACTGGTCTGAGAAAACAGCGTGAAGGACAGAAATAAGAGAGAGAGTCGGAATATAGGTAGGGTAATAACTAACAACTTGAAAAATTACCCTGACAAAACTGCCTGGTGACAAGATTGAAAATAACTAATCTTTGAATAATAACAAAAACGGAAGCAACACTGGTTTGGAAAAAGATTACACACATAATTAACTTAGAGGAGATAAAGAATGAGTGGCCGTATGTAAATTGGGAAAGAGTAGTCGATAGGAATTGGATAGACGAAATAAAATTGGAAACCCTAGAGAAATTAATAAAGGGATCTGACCGATACAGGATTCTTATACACATAGACGAGCAAGTGAAAACCTACTACCCTCTGGCCCGGGAGAGGAAGATAGTGCCGGGACAGGGGACTACGGGGAAGTGGATATCGGGACCCCGGTTAGAATTACAGATATTGGCAAAAGAAATCCAAAGGAAAGGTAAACAGGGGACTGAGCACGGAAAAACAATACAGCAAGTAATAATCACTGTGATACCTAACTCTGACAGACTAAGTGACAAAAATTGCGACAGTGATCCAAAAAGACGAGTAATGGCGCACCAAGTTAAGACACCAGTGGAGATATTAGGGGATAAGTTCCCAGCCCTTAGGGGAGATATAGAACACGTCTCTAAAAAATGGGCCAAAAGAACAAATAAGACCAATACACAGTGGCCGGAGGAAGGCACATGGTCCATAGAGAGGTGTGAGGACCAGAAGGGAATGATAAAGAACTATAAGATTAAGGATAAATCGAGCAAAAGAGGGGAAAAGCGAGAAAAGGAGTTAGAGATATTAGCCCTATTCCAACAAGAAGGGAAAGAGAGAAGAGGGGTATGGAGGGGAGGTAGAATGCAGATGCCAGTACAACTTGAGGAAAAAGCAAAATTGGAAGATCCAAACGTAGCCCCACCCCCATACTTAGAGAAACAGAGCTCCACGGGACTGTACCCAGTTATATCAGGCACAATGAATTTTGAGGGAGAATATGACATAAAACAGATGACGAAGGAGGAATGGGCACAAAAGGAGGGAGAAAAGAGACAAGGTATAGAGGAAGCGGCTAGAAAAACAGAAGAGGTTTTGGATGGGCTGAACCAAAGGAGAAAGGAGTTGGAGGACGAAGTAAAGGTGGTAGAACTTTTGGAATGGGTAAAGAAGGTAATGAAAGAGGAAAAAGAACGAGAAGAGGGAGGAAAGAATGTTAGAAAAGAATATGAGGGGAAAACAGTAAATGATTTTTGCGAGTGTGCAAGTGAGACATCACAGGGAGAAATAGAAGGAAAGAGAGTCGGAGTGAGCAGAGAAGAAAAAGAAAGAGAAAGGAGCGGAGAGGGGATGCGCTGGGAAGTGTGCAGAAAGCCAGACAGACAACAATGGGGGAAAGCATGGAGGTGGAAGCACCCAGAGGAAAGTAGAATGGCGAGAGAGACGGAAGGAGAAACAGAAGAAAGTAGTGAAGACGAAGAGAGCCAATCAATGTTAGGGGTGCAGAGAAAATCAAGGCGGGAAAGGCACCCACCTGTAAAGTTTCCAGATGTGGATAGGAGAGGGAAAAGGGTATTCCCGGTGATTCTGAAGGGTGGCAGACCGCAGTATATCCCTTGGTCAGGTCAGGATTTGCCTAATTTAATTAATGAATTACCCAATATTTTGGATGGAGCTGGAAGGTGGATTGGACAGTTGGAGGCAGGAATGGTGGTAAAAAGGATGGCACTGGGCGACATCAAAGCTCTCCTGACAAAGGTGCTAGGAATGGACCAAATGGCGGAAGTAATGAGACGTGCTGGCATCCCGACCGCAGCTTATGACCCAGCGGTGGATGGGACACTAATGGACCAGTACCGCCAAGTCATCTGGCAGGCACTGCGGGATATGTACCCCAATCGAATGGATGTAAAAACCCTAAAGGGAGAGCCACTGGGTGAGGAGGAGAATGCAGCGGTGTATGTGGAGAATCAATTAAAAAGGTGGAGAAGGGACACGGAGAGGGACATTCTAATAGACCCACTGACCAACTCCATGTTCCGGGCTGCAATCCTAGAGGGCTTGCCAGCCCCAGCTAAGACAAGGCTGGAGGAAGTGGTGGGCTTGGACTCAAAAAATTACCGAGAATTTGTGGATTATGTTGCCCATGCAGTAGAGAGACATCGCAAAGATGAAAAGAATGCAGACAAACAGCTGAAGGAGGTACAACGTAAACTCCTTCAGGCACAGTTGGAGGAGATCAAAAGCAAGGATAAACTGAATGCAAAAGAGGATCTCGCACCCAGAAAAATAGCACCAATGATGGTGGAGCAAAAGCCAGAGGAAATACCTGCACTAATCAAAGGGGGGAGCGGAGATGGAGGCCAGCCCGTCATAACCTATAACATTTCTGCCTTCCCACTGTCCATGAACCCAGGAGCCTATGGCCTAAATTATCAAAACCCATACGCCCTGCAAAGTCAGACTGACTGGAATAGAAATGGGAAAGGACAGGGAGGTGGTAGGCCACCCTATCAGAATCAGAGAGGACAGGGACAGGTTAATCATCAGACTCCGAGACAGGGACCACTGCCTGGCCCTTCAGGTGTGTGTTGGGGGTGCGGGGAGGCAGGGCACATAAAAAGGAATTGCCCGCGGAATTTCCCCAGACAGGGAGAAAACCAGCAGCAGACAGGCCAACAACTGATCCAAGGATCGCCAAACAGCATCCCGATGTTTCAAGGGCCGGTAAACCATCAGAATTCCCCATAGGGAGGCCCAGAGAACCCCGAAATGGTAGGACAGTACGTACAAATAACAGAAACTGCAGAGCAGGAACCTATAGTTAACGTTAGAGTAGGAGGGATCGAGGTCCCCATGATGATAGACACCGGCGCCACATGTACGTGCATGCAAACGAAATATGCGGATCACTTACCATTGTCAAACCAGTTTGTAAAAACTGTGGGGTTCTCGGGGAAAGTAACATTAGCTCGAATGACGACGCCGGTGCCTGTTACCATTGGAAATAAGACAACCCATGTACCTATTTTAGTATGTGATAAAACTCCTTTAAATCTATTGGGAAGGGATGCAATCCTGGGTTTAGGACTGAAATTAGAATGCACTGAACAAGGAATTGATTTGATGGGAATGTATCTACTTGAAATACCAGGAAAGGAAGGGGTTAAGGTATATTGGTTGGGAGATATAGAGGAACAAGTTAAAAAACAGATATGGGAAGTTTGGGGAAAGCTTATAAACACTTGGGTTCCACAAGCCAAATGGCCAAGAACAGAATTACACAGTACAATGATATTTGATGAAGGACAGGAACCTGAGATACAGGAGAAATGGGAAAGGGAGGCGGGACGAGAACAGGAAATAAAGTCAGGAAGTATTTTAATCGGACTAGAGGGAGTAGCCCTCACAATTGTTAGGAATGAATGGGTTAACAAATGGTTCTCTGTATCTGGGGCGGAGCCACATGTCACATTGAAAGTGAATCCGGGATACAGATCAAAAGACCTAGGACCAATGGTGTTGAGAGCACAAGATTTAGAATTTGTCCAGACAGACAATGTAGATATTTGGACGTCCAGCAATGGACAAATGACGAAAATAATTTTGGATGTTAAAATGCTTGGGAAACCGAAGCAGATAACAATAGGAGTGCAAATCGAGAAACAGGAACTGGAGTGGAGAGAGAGGTTAGAGCAGGATTTGAACTCCCTCCCGCAGGAGTTGTGGTCCAGACAGGACACGGATGTAGGGAGGGTCAAAAACGCTAATCCAGTTGAAGTCAGATTAAAGATAGGACGTCAGGGGCCGTATAGGCCGCAATACCCAATCAAGACAGAAGCAATTGAAGGAATTAGAGGGACAATTAAGGGATTGATAGAAGCAGGGGTATTAAAAGAAACCCGGAGCAGGTGTAATACACCGCTACTACCAGTGAAAAAGGCGGACGGAGAAAAATGGAGATTGGTGCATGACCTAAGGGCAATTAATGAGGTAGTGGAAGATATGCCAGCAGAGGTTCCAAACCCTTACACCTTGATGACAAATATACCACCTGAAAGTAGATGGTTTACTGTAATAGACCTATGTTCGGCATTTTTTAGTGTGCCACTAGCTCAAGAAAGTCAGTATCTCTTTGCATTTACGTACGAGGGGAAACAATACACATACAATAGGATGCCCCAAGGATTTAAACATTTCCCACATGTATTCAATCAGGTGTTGAGAGCAGATTTAGAAGGAATACAGTTGGAAGGAACACTGATACAATATGTGGATGATTTATTATTATGCACAGGAACACAAGAACAGTGCAGGAAGGATAGTTTAAAACTATTGGAAAGACTAGCAGAAGGGGGCCATAAAGTTTCCAGGAAAAAGCTGCAGCTGTGCCAGAAAAAGGTAGAATACTTGGGGAGAGAAATATCAGCAGGACAGAAGGAGATAGCTTCACAGCAAATAGAAGCAGTACTAAAAGTTCCGAAACCACAGACGGTGGGACAAATGATGACATTTTTGGGAATGACAGGATTCAGTTCAGAATGGGTGGAAAGCTATGCCGAAAAAACGCAGGCACTACGAAAGATAATGAAGGAGGCAGGGTGTGACGAATTAAAAGCCAAACTAAAATGGGATAAAGATGCTTCAGACGCATTTGAAAACGTGAAAAGAGAAATGGCACAGGCACCAGCATTGGCCTTACCGACCTATGACAAACCCTTTGACTTATTTGTGAGTAACAGAGAAGCCGGATTTGCTACAGCAATGTTAACGCAGGAAAATTGCAAGGGTAGACGAAGGCAGGCTGTAGCATATTACAGTACCAAGCTAGACGACGTAGCGATGGGATACCCTCCGTGCTATCAAGGCCTGGCAGCAGCTTGGTGGGCGTACGAAAAGGCAGCCACGGTCACAATGGGATATCCGATAAACATACATGTATACCATAAGGTAGCTGAATTGATTGAGCAAGGAAAATTTGTGCTGACACCTGCTAGGATCCATCATTATCGAATGCTAACCACATTTCCAGATATCACGATAATAAAGTGCAACAGAGTAAATCCAGCTGATTACATGCCATTACCTCATGAAGGAGAAGAACATGAATGCTTAAGAGAAGCAAAAACATTTATGAAACTGAGAAAAGATTTAAGAGCAGAGGGACTAGTGACAGAAGGGAAAAGGATACTGTATGTAGATGGCTCATGTTACAGGGATCACTTAGGAAACCACGCAGGCTATGCCATAGTTGAACAGAAAGGGGAAACACTTGAAGTCATAGAAGCAGAGAAATGTGAACAGCCCTGTTCAGCCCAACTGGCAGAACTTAAAGCATTGACCAGAGCATGTGAGCTAGCAAACGGGGAAGCATTGGAAATTTATACTGATTCGGCCTATGCCCACGGGGTCTGCCATCTGTTCGGGGCAATATGGAAGCAAAGGGGATTTATGAAAAGCGGAGGAGGACCAATACAACACGAAGGTCAAATCAGGGCTTTAATAAGGGCCATGATGGGTCCAAGGGAATTAGCCATAATTAAGTGTCAGGCGCATAAAAAGGGAGCAGACAGCGTCACACAGGGAAACACCAAAGCCGACAAGGCAGCTAAAGAAGCGTCAGGATGCATTGAGGCTACGATAGCCCCAGTAGAAATAGCAAGGCCGCACCCAGGGCCAGGTACGGGGGATATCGAACCTCATATCACATTAGAGGATGTAGCACAGTTACAGGAGGAAACCTCTGTAGCTGAAAAGGCAATGTGGAAAGATAGAGGAGCACTACAGGGACAACAGGACAGGATATGGAGAAATGGGGAGGGATTAGTCATAGCACCCACATCATTACTAACCGTACTAATTAGCGAAGCGCATGGAGTGGACCACTGTGCGAGAGGAGAAGTGGCTAGAAAGATCAAGAAGGAAGGATTCTGGTCACCATACCTGCAAAACTCGATTGACTACATACTGAGTCAGTGTGAGGTGTGTGCTCAGAATAACATCAGGAAGGGCATTACTGCCCCAATAGGGCATATACCCATTCCTGAAGGACCATTTAAACATCTATGCATGGACTATGTGGATATGGGAAAGGTGGTAAGAGGGAAAAGATACATGCTAGTGATTATTGATAGATTCAGCAGATGGATAGAAGCAACGCCATCCAAAGATCAAGGATCTGGAACGGTGATTAACTTCCTGTCAAAAGAAATTATCCCAAGATTTGGCATACCCACGCAATTAAGTTCAGACAATGGATCTGCTTTTATAGGAAGGGCACTGAGAGAGACACTCTCGGCACTCCGAATAAAGCAGAAGTTTGGATGCGTATATCACCCTCAATCCCAAGGAATGGTGGAGAGAGCAAACGGGACCCTTAAGGCTAAAATAAGCAAAATTTGCAATGAAACAGGGAAAAACTGGATAGATGCTCTGCCATTGGCTCTAATGCAATACAGGAGTCAGGAAAACAGAATCACACATTTGAGCCCACATGAAATGATGACAGGAAGAGTAATGCCGGTACCTAAGATCAGGGGATCAGGAGGTCCTACGCTAGAATGTTTAGATCAAAGCACAAAAGAATATATACAACAATTAACTGTTATACATAGAACTATATTTGAACAGGAAAAAGCCAAGGAGGAGGAGAATCCGGTAACAGAACATCAGATCAAGCCTGGAGATCGAGTATACATCAGAAAGTTCCGGAGACGTTGGAACGAACCGAGACGAGAAGGACCGTTTGAAGTCACCAAAGTGTCTCCCACGGCGTTGCAAGTAGAAGGCAGTACACTGTGGTATCACTTGAACCATTGTACCAGAACGGTACCAGGGGTGGGGGAGAGAAGGGAAATTGAAGAAGTACACAGAGTGGATAGAGGTGATAGCGAGGAAGAAATAGAAATACACGGGGAGAATCGTGGGGAGGAGGAACAGAGCCAAGGAAGAACAAAAAGAATAGAGGATGATGAAAGTAGTTCTGTACATGAGCTGGCTGATGATACAAATGCCCAGCCTGAGCCTATTAGTCAAGGTGCCGAGGGAGGTGAGGACAGGGAAGGGGCCCCATTCCCCACCTGGGACTTGGAAACTATTTCCCTTAGGGACTTCCGTGACCCATAGAAAAGGAGAATGGGATACAGAAGACATAAGGGTGCAGAATCAGGAAGATAGAGTATTAAGACGAACAAAACGTGAACGATTAGTGAGCACAAATACTATTTGGGAAAAAGCGCAGAAAAACAAATGGTGGAAATGGGCTGAGTATACAGGTCAGAGAAACAGTGATGGGAAAGAGTGTGTAGTATGTGCATCAGAGAAACCTAACACCCAAGTAACTGATATACCATGGGGATCAGGAGACTGTGGAACCAGGAAACAAAGCTGGAGAAAGGAAAATTGCCGTCCATATACCACATATATACGGTATCATATGATAGGGAATCGGAACTACTCGTATGAGAAGATAAACTGTTCCGGATCCGCATGTGCTAACCTTTGTAAAGGTGAGCCGCCGTTGTGTCAATACCACTGCATCCTGTTTGCTGGGGTAAAAAGAGACATCCAAGAAGCCATCTACAATGTAACCCACAAATGTCCAAAGTGGCCAAAAACGGCAATGGACGCTGTCCCAAAGGAATGGAGGGTAGAGCCCGACTTACGAATCCAAGATTGCTATTGGAGGAGAAGCAGAACAGGAATTAGTATGGGAGAATACGCAGGGGAGTGTGTAAGGATTTGGAATACAACCGACATCCGTAGGCTGATCATGCCAATCAAAGGGGGAACGCCACCCCCTCCTTATGTATTAGACTTTCAAGTAGAACAACTGGCCGATCTCTGGTGGCTTTGTGGCCCGGAGAAAGGACTATTGGCAAAATTACCACAGAATTGGAAGGGACTATGTGCCCGAGTTATGCTTGCCCAGAGCACTGTGATACTACCGGTGGAAAAAGAAATTAAATCACAAAAAGTTAAGAGGGCATATACCCCTGACCCTACGGTAAAATTGGACGCAATCGGACAGCCCCGCGGCATCCCGAATGAGTTCAAAGCTAGGAACGAAATAGCTGCAGGGTTTGAATCCCTCTTTGTTTGGATCACACCCAGCAAGAATACTGAGTGGATCAATTACATCTATTATAATCAGCAGAGGTTTATTAATTATACGAATGATGCCCTGGAGGCCTTAGGAGAGCAGTTGGATGCGACCAGCAAAATGGCGTGGCAAAATCGACAGGCGTTAGATTGGCTCCTGGCAGAGAAAGGAGGGGTGTGTGTTATGTTTGGGGATCAGTGCTGCACATTTATCCCTAATAACACTAATCCAGAGGGGTCATTTACACAAGCCATGAATAAGTTAAAAAATCTTAAGAAAGAAGTGAAAGAAAATGCTGGGTTTGGGCATGAGGTATGGAGTTGGCTGGACAGAATATTAGGAAGATGGGGGGCGTGGTTTGCCAAAGCTGGAGCTGTAGCAATCGCAACAATAATCATTCTGGGATTGATATTTTGTTGTTTTTTACCCGCCCTGAGATCCTTCCTTACCAGAGTGGCAGCGCGGCAGATGGTGACGCGGGTGCTAAGCAGCTCACGCTCGAGAGAAAAAACAGAGGAATGGGAAAATCTTGAGCCGCCCCCGCTGAGTGGATTTACAATGACCTTGGTCGAAGTTGAAACTCGTCACTCTGTAAAATAACTACAATAGTGGAAGATCACCTTGTGGAAACAACAGCACCTTGCTGAAGTCCGCACGAAACCAGGAGAACTTAGTCTGTACACAGGAATCAGTCTTTTTCCCTTCCCTAGACAAGAGTGGGAAGGTTTTTGGCTGATGACTGTCAGGGGCAGGCAATCTGGAGGAGCAACCCAAAAATCAGAACCGGGATAGACAAATTATGATAAAGTTAGAATAGGGACACTGATCCCTGACCAAAATATTCGGCTCCTCCACATCGCCTGGGAAAAGTGATTAAAATAAAATACAAATGGGATTGAGCAAGGGGATTATTTGAGCTTGATAATTGGGATGAGGCTAGGGAAGCCTCAAAGGGGGGATTGTAAGGGAAATTGTTTTAGATATTGTATGAGCTAGGTATGAAATTCAGATTCACAGGTTTTAGTAAAATGATATAGCAGATTTAGGTGAGTAGTGAGATGGGTATATAACCTAAAGTAACCTCGTGTGACCCGACCTAATATAATCAAGTGTAGTCGATATGATCAAAGTGGAGGAACTAGAGGAACTAGAGAAGTAATATAGCAATCACTAATTAAGGAAAGCAAACAATAGCCACCTGGGAAAACAAGGAAGACTGCTCGGTGGTTCAACTTAATAGTGGACCATAAATCAGCAGAGAGAATGTCTTTTCTTCTAAACACATTAGTGGACCATAAATCAGCAGAGAGGATGTCTTTTCTTCTAAACACATTCGGCCTTAGCCTGCAAAACCACGATTATTGTACAAACAGAAAAGTTCAGATAAGAGCAAGAGTTATAACCACCATGGTTTAAGAAACAAAGAGATATAACAGGGAACGACCAATTGCAAAGAAAACAGATAAAGGGTCAACTAAAAATAATGGTGGCCAAAGAAAGGTCGGGCTGTAGGGTAAGATAACAACCAAGGACAGGCTGTAAAAGGGAGATAAGGATCTTGAGATATGAGGCTGAAATGTACATAAAAGATTGTAAGCCCAAGGGCTCTTTGGATTGATCCGGAGATCCCGACTTTATCGCTTGTGCTGAGAAATAAAGTCTATTGCTTGGAAGATCGCTGCTCAGACTCTCTGTTTTAAACCGATGTGAACGAATTGTCGTCCTGGGGAACCACGACACTAGATAGTCAATATCTTTTCCAAAAGATAGGGGAATCTAAAACTAGAGTCATTGTTCTTTGGGGCTTTAGTTAAGTCGGGCAGCATGGTCGGTGCAGGCTTGGAGAGCCGAAGGGCCTGTTCCTGTGCTGTAATTTTCTTTGTTCTTTGTTCTCTAGAGGGCATAGGTTTAAGGTGAGAGGGGAGAGATACAAAAGGGTCCAGAGGGGCAATTGTTTCACACAGAGGGTGGCAAGTGTCTGGAACAAGCTGCCAGAGGTACTAGTAGAGGCAGGTACAATTTCATCTTTTAAAAGACATTTAGACAGGTATATGAGTAAGATGGGTATCGAGGGATATGGACCAAACGCAGGCAGTTGGGATGAGCTTCGTGGTCTAAAAAAAGGTGCCATGAACAGGTTGGGCCTAAGGCCTGTTTCCATGCTGTAAACCTCTATGACCAGTCCCCAGTGTAACTGACCATCCCCAGAGTAACTGACCAGTCCCAGTGTAACTGACCATCCCCAGAGTAACTGACCAGTTCCCAGAGTAACTGACCAGTCCCAGTGTAACTGACCATCCCCAGAGTAACTGACCAGTTCCCAGAGTAACTGACCTGTTCCAAATGTAACTGACCAGTCCCCAGTGTAACTGACCATCCCCAGAGTAACTGACCATTCCCAGTGTAACTGACCAGTCCCTGGTGTAACTGACCATCCCCAATGTAACTGACCAGTTCCCAGAGTAACTGACCAGTCCCCAGAGTAACTGACCTGTTCCCAGTGTAACTGACCAGTCCCCAGAGTAACTGACCAGTCCCCAGAGTAACTGACCAGTCCCCAGTGTAACTGACCAGTCCCAGTGTAACTGACCATTCCCAGTGTAACTGACCAGTCCCCAGAGTAACTGACCATTCCCAGTGTAACTGACCAGTCCCAGTGTAACTGACCAGTCCCCAGAGTAACTGACCATCCCCAGAGTAACTGACCAGTCCCCAGTGTAACTGACCATCTGCAGAGTACTGACCATTCCCAGAGTAACTGACCATCCCCAGTGTAACTGACCAGTCCCCAGTGTAACTGACCGGACCCCAGAGTAACTGACCGGACCCCAATGTAACTGACCAGACCCCAATGTAACTGACCAGTCCCCAGTGTAACTGACTATCCCCAGAGTAACTGACCAGTCCCAGTGTAACTGACCATTCCCAGAGTAACTGACCAGTCCCCAGAGTAACTGACCAGTCCCAATAGTAACTGACATGTCCCAGGGTAACTGACCATCCCCAGTATAACTGACCATTCCCCAACATAACTGACCATCCCCAGTATAACTGACCATTCCCAGAGTAACTGACCATCCCCAGAGAAACTGACCAACCCCAGTGTAACAGACCAGTCCCCAGTGTAACTGACCATCCCCAGTGTAACTGACCATCCCCAGTGTAACTGACCAGTCCCCAGAGTAACTGACCAGTCCCAGTGTAACTGACCAGTCCCCAGAGTAACTGTCCATCCCCAGAGCAACTGACCATTCCCAATGTAGCTGACCATTCCCAGTGTAACTGAGCAGTCTCCAGAGTAACTGACCAGTTCGCAGAGTAACTGACCATCCCCAGAGTAACTGACCAGTCCCCAGTGTAACTGACCTTCCCCAGCGTGACTGACCATCCCCAGAGTAACTGTCCATCCCCAGAGTAACTGACCAGTCACCAATGTAACTGACCATTCCCCAATGTAACTGACCATTCCCAGTGTAACTGACCAGTCCCAAGTGTAACTGACCATTCCCAGTGTAACTGACCATCCCCAGAGTAACTGACCATCCCCAGAGTAACTGACCAGTCCCCAGTGTAACTGACCATCCCCAGAGTAACTGATCAGTCCCAGTGTAACTGACCAGTCCCCATTGTAACTGACGAGCCCCAGTGTAACTGACCAGTCCCAGTGTAACTGACCAGTCCCCAGTGTAACTGACCAGTCCCCAGTGTAACTGACCATTCCCAGTGGAACTGACCAGTCCCAAGTGTAACTGACCAGTCCCAAGTGTAACTGACCAGTCCCAGTGTAACTCACCAACCCCAGTGTAACTGACCAGTCCCCAGAGTAACTGACCATCCCCAGTGTAACTGACCAGTCCCAGTGTAACTGACCAGTCCCCAGTGTAACTGACCATTCCCAGTGGAACTGACCAGTCCCAAGTGTAACTGACCAGTCCCAAGTGTAACTGACCAGTCCCCAGAGTAACTGACCATCCCCAGAGTAACTGACCATCCCCAGAGTAACTGACAAGTCCCCAGAGGAACTGACCAGTCCCCAGAGGAACTGACCAGTCCCCAGAGTAACTGACCATCCCCAGAGTAACTGACCATCCTCAGTGTAACTGACCATCCCCAGAGTAACTGACCATCCCCAGAGTAACTGACCATCCCCAGAGTAACTGACCAGTCCCCAGTGTAACTGACCATCCCCAGAGTAACTGACCAGTCCCCAGTGTAACTGACCATTCCCAGAGTAACTGATCAGTCCCAATGTAACTGACAAACCCCAGAAATACTGACCATCCCCAGTGTAACTGACCAGTCCCAGCGTTACTGATGATTCCCAGAGTAACTGACCAGTCCCCAGTGTAACTGACCAGTCCCCAGTGTAATTGACCATTTCCAGAGTAACTGACCAGTCCCCAGAGTAACTGACCAGTCCCCAGAGTAACTGACCAGTCCCCAGAGTAGCTGATCAGTCGCCAGAGGAACTGACCATTCCCAGTGTAACTGACCATTCCCAGTGTAACTGACCATTCCCAGAGGAACTGACCGATCCCAGTGTAACTGACCATTCCCTGAGGAACTGACCGATCCCAGAGTAACTGACCAGTCCCAGGGAAACTGACCATTTCCAGTGTAACTGACCACCCCCAGTGTAACTGACCAGTCCCCAGTGTAACTGAACATCCCCAGTGTAACTGACCAGTCCCCAGTGTAACTGACCATCCCCAGTGTAACTGACCAGTCCCCAATGTAACTGACCAATTCCCAGTGTAACTGACCATCCCCAGAGTAACTGACCATCCCCAGAGTAACTGACCATCCCCAGAGTAACTGACCATCCCCAGAGTAACTGGCCAACCCCAGTGTAACTGGCCAGTCCCCAGTGTAACTGACCAACCCCAGTGTAACTGGCCAGTCCCCAGTGTAACTGAACAGTCCCCAGAGAAACTGACCAGTCCCCAGTGTAACTGACCAGTCCCCAGAGTAACTGTCCATCCCCAGAGTAACTGACCATCCCCAGAGTAACTGTCCATCCCCAGAGTAACTGACCATCCCCAGAGTAACTGACCATTCCCAGTGTAACTGACCATCCCCAGTGTAACTGACCAGTTCCCAGAGTAACTGACCATTCCCAGAGTAACTGACCATCCCCAGTGTAACTGACCATCCCCAGAGTAACTGACCAGTCCCCAGTGTAACTGACCATTACCCAGAGTAACCGACCAGTACCCAGAGTAATTGACCATTCCCAGTGTAACCGACCAGTCCCCTGAGTAACTGACCAGTCCACAGAGTAACTGACCAGTCCCCAGAGTAACTGACCAGTCCCCAGAGTAACTGACCATTCCCAGAGTAACTGACCATCCCCAGTGTAACTGACCAGTCCCCAGTGTAACTGACAAGTCCCCAGAGTAACTGACCATCCCCAGTGTAACTGACCAGTCCCCAGTGTAACTGACAAGTCCCCAGAGTATGTGACCATTCCCAGTGTAACTGACCATTCCCAGAATAACTGACCAGTCCCCAATGTAACTCACCAGTCCCCAGTGTAACTGACCATCCCCAGAGTAACTGATCAGTACCAGTGTAACTGACCAGTCCCCA
This sequence comes from Mustelus asterias, assembly GCF_964213995.1. Classification (NCBI taxonomy): domain Eukaryota; kingdom Metazoa; phylum Chordata; class Chondrichthyes; order Carcharhiniformes; family Triakidae; genus Mustelus; species Mustelus asterias. Next base: position 213,605 of record NW_027590586.1, read on the forward strand.
GTGTAACTGACCAGTCCCCAGAGGAACTGACCAGTCCCCAGAGTAACTGACCATCCTCAGTGTAACTGACCATCCCCAGAGTAACTGACCATCCCCAGAGTAACTGACCATCCCCAGAGTAACTGACCAGTCCCCAGTGTAACTGACCATCCCCAGAGTAACTGACCAGTCCCCAGTGTAACTGACCATTCCCAGAGTAACTGATCAGTCCCAATGTAACTGACAAACCCCAGAAATACTGACCATCCCCAATGTAACTGACCAGTCCCAGCGTTACTGATGATTCCCAGAGTAACTGACCAGTCCCCAGTGTAACTGACCAGTCCCCAGTGTAATTGACCATTTCCAGAGTAATTGACCATCCCCAGAGTAACTGACCAGTCCCCAGAGTAGCTGATCAGTCGCCAGAGGAACTGACCATTCCCAGTGTAACTGACCATTCCCAGTGTAACTGACCATTCCCAGAGGAACTGACCGATCCCAGTGTAACTGACCATTCCCTGAGGAACTGACCGATCCCAGAGTAACTGAGCAGTCCCAGAGAAACTGACAATTTCCAGTGTAACTGACCACCCCCAGTGTAACTGACCAGTCCCCAATGTAAATGACCAGTCCCCAGAGTAACTGACCAACTCCAGTGTAACTGAACATCCCCAGTGTAACTGACCAGTCCCCAGTGTAACTGACCATCCCCAGTGTAACTGACCAGTCCCCAGTGTAACTGACCAGTTCCCAGTGTAACTGACCATCCCCAGAGTAACTGACCATCCCCAGAGTAACTGACCATCCCCAGAGTAACTGGCCAACCCCAGTGTAACTGGCCAGTCCCCAGTGTAACTGACCAACCCCAGTGTAACTGGCCAGTCCCCAGTGTAACTGAACAGTCCCCAGAGAAACTGACCAGTCCCCAGTGTAACTGACCAGTCACCAGAGTAACTGTCCATCCCCAGAGTAACTGACCATCCCCAGAATAACTGACCATTCCCAGTGTAACTGACCAGTCCCCAGAGTAACTGTCCACCCCCAGAGTAAGTGACCATTCCCAGTGTAACTGACCAGTCCCGGTGTAACTAACCATCCCCAGTGTAACTGACCGGTTCCCAGAGTAACTGACCAGTCCCCAGAGTAACTGACCAGTCCCCAGAGTAACTGACCTGTTCCCAATGTAACTGACCAGTCGCAGTGTAACTGACCAGTCCCCAGAATAACTGTCCATCCCCAGGGTAACTGACCAGCCCCAGAGTAACTGACCATTCCCAGTGTAACTGACCAGTCCCCAGTGTAACTGACCATCCCCAGTGTAACTGACCAGTTCCCAGAGTAACTGACCATCCCCAGTGTAACTGACCATCCCCAGAGTAACTGACCAGTCCCCAGTGTAACTGACCATTACCCAGAGTAACCGACCAGTACCCAGAGTAATTGACCATTCCCAGTGTAACCGACCAGTCCCCTGAGTAACTGACCAGTCCCCAGAGTAACTGACCAGTCCCCAGAGAAACTGACCATTCCCAGAGTAACTGACCATCCCCAGTGTAACTGACCAGTCCCCAGTGTAACTGACAAGTCCCCAGAGTATGTGACCATTCCCAGTGTAACTGACCATTCCCAGAATAACTGACCAGTCCCCAGAGTAACTCACCAGTCCCCAGTGTAACTGACCATCCCCAGAGTAACTGATCAGTCCCAGTGTAACTGACCATTCCCAGTGTAACTGACCATCCCCAGTGTAACTGACCAGTCCCCAGTGTAACTGACCAGTCCCCAGAGTAACTGACCAGTCCTCAGTGTAACTGACCAGTCCCCAGTGTAACTGACCAGTCCCCAAAGTAACTGACCATCCCCAGAGTAACTGACCATCCCCAGAGTAACTGACCAGTCCCCAGTGTAACTGACCATCCCCAGAGTAACTGACCAGTCCCCAGTGTAACTGACCATTCCCAGAGTAACTGATCAGTCCCAATGTAACTGACAAACCCCAGAAATACTGACCATCCCCAGTGTAACTGACCAGTCCCAGCGTTACTGATGATTCCCAGAGTAACTGACCAGTCCCCAGTGTAACTGACCAGTCCCCAGTGTAATTGACCATTTCCAGAGTAACTGACCAGTCCCCAGAGTAACTGACCAGTCCCCAGAGTAGCTGATCAGTCGCCAAAGGAACTGACCATTCCCAGTGTAACTGACCATTCCCAGTGTAACTGACCATTCCCAGAGGAACTGACCGATCCCAGTGTAACTGACCATTCCCTGAGGAACTGACTGATCCCAGAGTAACTGACCAGTCCCAGAGAAACTGACCATTTCCAGTGTAACTGACCAGTCCCCAATGTAACTGACCAGTCCCCAGAGTAACTGACCAACCCCAGTGTAACTGAACATCCCCAGTGTAACTGACCAGTCCCCAGTGTAACTGACCAGTCCCCAATGTAACTGACCAGTCCCCAGAGTAACTGACCAACCCCAGTGTAACTGAACATCCCCAGTGTAACTGACCAGTTCCCAGTGTAACTGACCATCCCCAGAGTAACTGACCATCCCCAGAGTAACTGACCATCCCCAGAGTAACTGACCATCCCCAGAGTAACTGGCCATCCCCAGAGTAACTGGCCATCCCCAGAGTAACTGGCCAACCCCAGTGTAACTGGCCAGTCCCCAGTGTAACTGACCAACCCCAGTGTAACTGGCCAGTCCCCAGTGTAACTGAACAGTCCCCAGAGAAACTGACCAGTCCCCAGTGTAACTGACCAGTCCCCAGAGTAACTGTCCATCCCCAGAGTAACTGACCATCCCCAGAGTAACTGACCATCCCCAGAGTAACTGACCATTCCCAGTGTAACTGACCAGTCCCCAGTGTAACTGACCATCCCCAGTGTAACTGACCAGTCCCCAGTGTAACTGACCATTCCCAGAGTAACTGACCATCCCCAGTGTAACTGACCATCCCCAGTGTAAATGACAAGTTCCCAGAGTAACTGACCTGTTCCCAATGTAACTGACCAGTCCCAGTGTAACTGACCAGTCCCCAGTGTAACTGACCAGTTCCCAGAGTAACTGACCAGTCCCCAGAGTAACTGTCCATCCCCAGTGTAACTGACAATACCCAGAGTAACTGACCATACCCAGTGTAACTGACCATTACCCAGAGTAACTGACCAGTACCCAGAGTAATTGACCTGTTCCCAATGTAACTGACCAGTCCCAATGTAACTGACCATCCCCAGTGTAACTGACCATTCCCAGAGTAATGGACCATCCCCAGTGTAACTGACCACCCCCAGTGTAACTGACCAGTCCCCAGTGTAACTGACCAGTTCCCAGAGTAACTGACCAGTCCCCAGAGTAACTGACCAGTCCCCAGTGTAACTGACCATTACCCAGAGTAACTGACCAGTACCCAGAGTAATTGACCATTCCCAGTGTAACTGACCAGTCCCCAGAGAAACTGACCAGTCCCCAGTGTAACTTACCAGTCCCCAGAGTAACTGTCCATCCCCAGAGTAACTGACCATCCCCAGAGTAACTGACTATCCCCAGTGTAACTGACCAGTCCCCAGAGAAACTGACCAGTCCCCAGTGTAACTTACCAGTCCCCAGAGTAACTGTCCATCCCCAGAGTAACTGACCATTCCCAGTGTAACTGACCGGTTCCCAGAGTAACTGACCAGTCCCCAGAGTAACTGACCTGTTCCCAGAGTAACTGACCATTCCCAGAGTAACTGTCCATCCCCAGAGTAACTGACCAGTCCCCAGAGTAACTGACCATTAGCCAGAGTAACTGACCAGTACCCAGAGTAATTGACCATTCCCAGTGTAACTGACCGGTTCCCAGAGTAACTGACCAGTCCCCAGAGTAACTGACCAGTCCCCAGAGTAACTGACCTGTTCCCAATGTAACTGATCAATCCCAGTGTAACTGACCGGTTCCCAGAGTAACTGACCAGTCCCCAGAGTAACTGACCAGTTCCCAGAGTAACTGACCAGTCCCCAGTGTAACTGACCATTAGCCAGAGTAACTGACCAGTACCCAGAGTAATTGACCATTCCCAGTGTAACTGACCAGTCCCCAGTGTAACTGACTATCCCCAGAGAAACTGACCAGTCCCCAGTGTAACTGACCAGTCCCCAGAGAAACTGACCAGTCCCCAGTGTAACTTACCAGTCCCCAGAGTAACTGTCCATCCCCAGAGTAACTGACTATCCCCAGAGTAAGTGACCATTCCCAGTGTAACTGACCATTCCCAATGTAGCTGACCATTCCCAGAATAACTGACCAGTCCCCAGAGTAACTCACCAGTCCCCAGTGTAACTGACCATCCCCAGAGTAACTGATCAGTCCCAGTGTAACTGACCATTCCCAGAATAACTGACCATCCCCACTGTAACTGACCAGTCCCCAGTGTAACTGACCAGTCCCCAGAGTAACTGACCAGTCCCCAGAGTAACTGACCAGTCCTCAGTGTAACTGACCAGTCCCCAGAGTAACTGACCAGTCCCCAGTGTAACTGACCAGTCCCCAGAGTAACTGACCATCCCCAGAGTAACTGACCATCCTCAGTGTAACTGACCATCCCCAGAGTAACTGGCCATCCCCAGTGTAACTGACCATCCCCAGTGTAACTGACCATCCCCAGTGTAACTGACCAGTCCCCAGTGTAACTGACAAGTCCCCAGTGTAACTGACCATTCCCAGTGTAACTGACCATCCCCAGAGTAACTGACCATCCCCAGAGTAACTGACCAGTCCCCAGAGTAACTGACCAGTCCCCAGAGTAGCTGATCAGTCGCCAGAGGAACTGACCATTCCCAGTGTAACTGACCATTCCCAGTGTAACTGACCATTCCCAGAGGAACTGACCGATCCCAGTGTAACTGACCATTCCCAGAGGAACTGACCGATCCCAGAGTAACTGACCAGTCCCAGAGAAACTGACCATTTCCAGTGTAACTGACCATCCGCAGTGTAACTGACCAGTCCCCAGAGCAACTGTCCATCCCCAGAGTAACTGACCTGTTCCCATTGTAACTGACCATTCCCAGTGTAACTGACCAGTCCCCAGAGTAACTGACCAATACCAGAGTAAGTGACCAGTCCCCAGTGTAACTGACCAGTCCCCAGAGCAACTGTCCATCCCCAGAGTAACTGACCATCCCCAGTGTAACTGACCATTCCCAGTGTAACTGACCAGTCCCCAGAGTAACTGACCAATCCCAGAGTAACTGACCAGTCCCCAGTGTAACTGGCCATTCCCAGTGTAACTGACCATTCCCAGTGTAACTGACCAACCCCAGTGTAACTGACCATTCCCAGTGTAACTGACCAACCCCAGTGTAACTGACCAGTCCCCAGTGTAACTGACCAGTCCCCAGTGTAACTGACCATTCCCACAGTAACTGACCATCCCCAGAGTAACTGACCAGTCCCCAGTGTAACTGACCATTCCCAGTGTAACTGACCATTCCCAGAGTAACTGACCATTCCCAGAGTAACTGACCAACCCCAGTGTAACTGACCATTCCCAGTGTAACTGACCATTCCCAGAGTAACTGACCATCCCCAGAGTAACTGACCAGTCCCCAGTGTAACTGACCATTCCCAGTGTAACTGACCATTCCCAGAGTAACTGACCATCCCCAGAGTAACTGACCAGTCCCCAGTGTAACTGACCATTAGCCAGAGTAACTGACCAGTACCCAGAGTAATTGACCATTCCCAGTGTAACTGACCAGTCCCCAGTGTAACTGACTATCCCCAGAGAAACTGACCAGTCCCCAGTGTAACTGACCAGTCCCCAGAGAAACTGACCAGTCCCCAGTGTAACTTACCAGTCCCCAGAGTAACTGTCCATCCCCAGAGTAACTGACTATCCCCAGAGTAAGTGACCATTCCCAGTGTAACTGACCATTCCCAATGTAGCTGACCATTCCCAGAATAACTGACCAGTCCCCAGAGTAACTCACCAGTCCCCAGTGTAACTGACCATCCCCAGAGTAACTGATCAGTCCCAGTGTAACTGACCATTCCCAGAATAACTGACCATCCCCACTGTAACTGACCAGTCCCCAGTGTAACTGACCAGTCCCCAGAGTAACTGACCAGTCCCCAGAGTAACTGACCAGTCCTCAGTGTAACTGACCAGTCCCCAGAGTAACTGACCAGTCCCCAGTGTAACTGACCAGTCCCCAGAGTAACTGACCATCCCCAGAGTAACTGACCATCCTCAGTGTAACTGACCATCCCCAGAGTAACTGGCCATCCCCAGTGTAACTGACCATCCCCAGTGTAACTGACCATCCCCAGTGTAACTGACCAGTCCCCAGTGTAACTGACAAGTCCCCAGTGTAACTGACCATTCCAGTGTAACTGACCATCCCCAGAGTAACTGACCATCCCCAGAGTAACTGACCAGTCCCCAGAGTAACTGACCAGTCCCCAGAGTAGCTGATCAGTCGCCAGAGGAACTGACCATTCCCAGTGTAACTGACCATTCCCAGTGTAACTGACCATTCCCAGAGGAACTGACCGATCCCAGTGTAACTGACCATTCCCAGAGGAACTGACCGATCCCAGAGTAACTGACCAGTCCCAGAGAAACTGACCATTTCCAGTGTAACTGACCATCCGCAGTGTAACTGACCAGTCCCCAGAGCAACTGTCCATCCCCAGAGTAACTGACCTGTTCCCATTGTAACTGACCATTCCCAGTGTAACTGACCAGTCCCCAGAGTAACTGACCAATACCAGAGTAAGTGACCAGTCCCCAGTGTAACTGACCAGTCCCCAGAGCAACTGTCCATCCCCAGAGTAACTGACCATCCCCAGTGTAACTGACCATTCCCAGTGTAACTGACCAGTCCCCAGAGTAACTGACCAATCCCAGAGTAACTGACCAGTCCCCAGTGTAACTGGCCATTCCCAGTGTAACTGACCATTCCCAGTGTAACTGACCAACCCCAGTGTAACTGACCATTCCCAGTGTAACTGACCAACCCCAGTGTAACTGACCAGTCCCCAGTGTAACTGACCAGTCCCCAGTGTAACTGACCATTCCCAGAGTAACTGACCATCCCCAGAGTAACTGACCAGTCCCCAGTGTAACTGACCATTCCCAGTGTAACTGACCATTCCCAGAGTAACTGACCATTCCCAGAGTAACTGACCAACCCCAGTGTAACTGACCATTCCCAGTGTAACTGACCATTCCCAGAGTAACTGACCATCCCCAGAGTAACTGACCAGTCCCCAGTGTAACTGACCATTCCCAGTGTAACTGACCATTCCCAGAGTAACTGACCATCCCCAGAGTAACTGACCAGTCCCCAGTGTAACTGACCAGTCCCCAGTGTAACTGACCATCCCCAGAGTAACTGACCAGTCCCCAGTGTAACTGACCATTCCCAGAGTAACTGACCAGTCCCCAGTGTAACTGACCAGTCCCCAGTGTAACTGACCAGTCCCCAGTGTAACTGACCATTCCCAGAGTAACTGACCAGTCCCCAGTGTAACTGACCAGTCCCCAGTGTAACTGACCAGTCCCCAGTGTAACTGACCATTCCCAGTGTAACTGACCATCCCCAGTGTAACTGACCAGTCCCCAGTGTAACTGACCAGTCCCCAGTGTAACTGACCATTCCCAGAGTAACTGACCAGTCCCCAGTGTAACTGACCAGTCCCCAGTGTAACTGACCAGTCCCCAGTGTAACTGACCATTCCCAGTGTAACTGACCAGTCCCCAGTGTAACTGACCAGTCCCCAGTGTAACTGACCAGTCCCCAGTGTAACTGACCATTCCCAGAGTAATTTAGCAGCATCTGACTCTGTAACATTTTACATCTCGATCCCGTTCTCTGCTGCTGAAACCGTCAACCCGCAATGTGAAAGCTTCTCATTCACATCCGCTCACCTGCATTTACACACACACTTACACAGGCGCACAGACCACCCGCACTCTCACACCCTCACACTCCCGCACTCTCACACCCGCACTCTCCCGCACTCTCACACCCGCACTCTCACACCCGCACACTCACACCCGCACACTCCCGCACTCTCACACCCGCACTCTCACACCCGCACACTCACACCCGCACTCTCCCGCACTCTCACACCCGCACTCTCACACCCGCACACTCACACCCGCACACTCCCGCACTCTCACACCCGCACTCTCCCGCACTCTCACACCCGCACTCTCCCGCACTCTCACACCCGCACTCTCACACCCGCACTCTCACACCCGCACTCTCCCGCACTCTCACACCCGCACTCTCACACCCGCACTCTCCCGCACTCTCACACCCGCACTCTCACACCCGCACTCTCCCGCACTCTCACACCCGCACTCTCCCGCACTCTCACACCCGCACACTCCCGCACTCTCACACCCTCACACTCCCGCACTCTCACACCCGCACACTCCCGCACTCTCACACCCGCACACTCCCGCACTCTCACACTCCCGCACTCTCACACCCGCACACTCCCGCACTCTCACACCCGCACTCTCCCGCACTCTCACACCCTCACACTCCCGCACTCTCACACCCTCACACTCCCGCACTCTCACACCCTCACACTCCCGCACTCTCACACCCGCACACTCCCGCACTCTCACACCCGCACACCCCCGCACTCTCACACCCGCACACTCCCGCACTCTCACACCCTCACACTCCCGCACTCTCACACCCGCACACTCCCGCACTCTCACACCCGCACTCTCCCGCACTCTCACACCCTCACACTCCCGCACTCTCACACCCTCACACTCCCGCACTCTCACACCCTCACACTCCCGCACTCTCACACCCGCACACTCCCGCACTCTCACACCCTCACACTCCCGCACTCTCACACCCTCACACTCCCGCACTCTCACACCCGCACTCTCACACCCGCACACTCCCGCACTCTCACACCCGCACTCTCCCGCACTCTCACACCCGCACTCTCCCGCACTCTCACACCCGCACTCTCCCGCACTCTCACACCCTCACACTCCCGCACTCTCACACCCGCACACTCCCGCACTCTCACACCCGCACACTCCCGCACTCTCACACCCGCACACTCCCGCACTCTCACACCCTCACACTCCCGCACTCTCACACCCTCACACTCCCGCACTCTCACACCCGCACTCTCCCGCACTCTCACACCCGCACACTCCCGCACTCTCACACCCGCACACTCACACCCTCACACTCCCGCACTCTCACACCCGCACACTCCCGCACTCTCACACCCGCACACTCCCGCACTCTCACACCCTCACACTCCCGCACTCTCACACCCGCACACTCCCGCACTCTCACACCCGCACACTCCCGCACTCTCACACCCTCACACTCCCGCACTCTCACACCCGCACACTCCCGCACTCTCACACCCGCACACTCCCGCACTCTCACACCCGCACACTCCCGCACTCTCACACCTGCACTCTCCCGCACTCTCACACCCGCACTCTCCCGCACTCTCACACCCTCACACTCCCGCACTCTCACACCCGCACACTCCCGCACTCTCACACCCTCACACTCCCGCACTCTCACACCCTCACACTCCCGCACTCTCACACCCGCACTCTCCCGCACTCTCACACCCGCACACTCCCGCACTCTCACACCCGCACACTCACACCCTCACACTCCCGCACTCTCACACCCGCACACTCCCGCACTCTCACACCCGCACACTCCCGCACTCTCACACCCTCACACTCCCGCACTCTCACACCCGCACACTCCCGCACTCTCACACCCGCACACTCCCGCACTCTCACACCCTCACACTCCCGCACTCTCACACCCGCACTCTCCCGCACTCTCACACCCTCACACTCCCGCACTCTCACACCCGCACACTCCCGCACTCTCACACCCTCACACTCCCGCACTCTCACACCCTCACACTCCCGCACTCTCACACCCGCACTCTCCCGCACTCTCACACCCGCACACTCCCGCACTCTCACACCCGCACACTCACACCCTCACACTCCCGCACTCTCACACCCGCACACTCCCGCACTCTCACACCCGCACACTCCCGCACTCTCACACCCTCACACTCCCGCACTCTCACACCCGCACACTCCCGCACTCTCACACCCGCACACTCCCGCACTCTCACACCCGCACTCTCCCGCACTCTCACACCCGCACTCTCCCGCACTCTCACACCCTCACACTCCTGCACTCTCACACCCTCACACTCCCGCACTCTCACACCCGCACACTCCCGCACTCTCACACCCGCACACTCCCGCACTCTCACACCCGCACACTCCCGCACTCTCACACCCGCACACTCCCGCACTCTCACACCCGCACTCTCCCGCACTCTCACACCCGCACTCTCCCGCACTCTCACACCCTCACACTCCCGCACTCTCACACCCGCACACTCCCGCACTCTCACACCCGCACACTCCCGCACTCTCACACCCGCACTCTCCCGCACTCTCACACCCTCACACTCCCGCACTCTCACACCCTCACACTCCCGCACTCTCACACCCTCACACTCCCGCACTCTCACACCCGCACTCTCCCGCACTCTCACACCCGCACTCTCCCGCACTCTCACACCCTCACACTCCCGCACTCTCACACCCGCACACTCCCGCACTGTCACACCCGCACACTCCCGCACTCTCACACCTGAACTCACATCCGTGCACACACTCATGCACTCACACACACACATTCTCTCACATACACTCCCACATACACACACATACACACTCACACACATGCACACACTCACGCACACGCTCACCAACACACTCTCACACACACACTCACATGCACACACACACAGACTAATCTGTAACTCCCCACACATCACCCATCCTGCTGTCCTGCACACATATGGACGCAGGGATTTAATTTCCTGCCTGTCTCTCCCCTGAGGAACATTTCTCCCTGATTCACTGATTGAAATGCCGGGCAGTTACCTGCAGCTTCTTTCCCAGATGAATTATTTCACAGTGAGCTTCCAGTAATGAAACAGCAGTCTGTCGATAAATCAGTGCTGGCAGACCAGTCAACCTGTCACCCTCAATGAAAGCCGCTGATGGATGTGTGACAGGCTGCCCATCAAATCCCTCCCATCAGTCTGACCTCCAACTACAGCGGCAGGACAACACTCACAGCACGCTTCAGAACCCAAAGCTGACTGGAAAGGCCTCAGAGACCCGGTCTCCACTGCACCAGGCCTCAGTGACACGGTCTCCCCTGCACCAGGCCTCAGAGACCCAGTCTCCCCTGCACCAGGCCTCAGAGACCCAGTCTCCACTGCACCAGGCCTCAGAGACCCGGTCTCCACTGCACCAGGCCTCAGAGACCCGGTCTCCCCTGCACCAGGCCTCAGTGACCCGGTCTCCCCTGCACCAGGCCTCAGAGACCCGGTCTCCCCTGCACCAGGCCTCAGTGACCCGGTCTCCCCTGCACCAGGCCTCAGAGACCCGGTCTCCCCTGCACCAGGCCTCAGAGACCCAGTCTCCCCTGCACCAGGCCTCAGTGACCCGGTCTCCCCTGCACCAGGCCTCAGAGACCCAGTCTCCATTATATCAGGCCTAAGAGGAACCAGGCTGTATTAAGCCAGGCCTCAGGCTTGTCTTGCTTGACGCCACAGGGCACGTACTCAGCGCACCATCCACGGTCACATTTTTTGAATAATATAAATCAAAAATCAATCAAATTGATGTTTTCCGGAGGAGGGGGTGGGGGGGGGGGGAGGCGTTACGGGGGCCGGGGCAGAGAGGGGGAGATCTCACCCACCCTGGCGGGACACTGTTACTAAAACAAAACCTGAAAGTAAATACAACTAACTAAACCAGAATGTCATTCCCAGGGTGGGAGGTGATGATTGACCCCAGTCCAGACAGCGCTGGGTATTGCTGACCTGAAATGTGCCGGTGGACAGCGTGTGTTCCCTTGGCCAGATACAGGAACAGGCTTAGAAGGAGGAGCTCCTCCTGTCTGTGGTGGGGGTGGGGTTGATGAGAGAGGGCCCCTGCCCTCACACCACAGGTGAGTGCCGCGCTCGGTATTCTGGATGTGGTCTCACCTGGACAATTGTAGCTGGACTTCTCATTTCCCGTCCTCCGATCCCTTCGTGATAAATGCCAACAATGTCCGTCTGCTTTCCTCTTCACTCAACCTTCACACTTCACGGTGCTAGCACAGAACCCACCGCACCAAATGGCCTCCTCTGGTGCTGCAGCTGCTCGGCGACTCGATCGAGAAATGTCGGAACTTTCCAGGAATACTCCTGACTCAGAATGCCCACAGCCTCTTGCGCGTCGTCACCCAGGGCTTACTTAACAGTGGCAGATGGTTATCTTGGGCTGACAAGTGGCGAGTAACATTCACCCCACACAAGCGCCAGGCAATGACCATCTCCAACAAGAGAGGATCCAACCATCTCCCCTCGACATTCAATGGCATTCCCATCGCTGAATCCCCCCCACTATCAACATCCTGGGGGTCACCATTGAGCAGAAACTGAGCTGGACCCAGCCACATAAATACTGTGGCTCCCAGAGCAGGTCAGAGGCTGGGAATCCTGCGGAGAGTAACTCACCTCCTGACTCCCCCCAAAGCCTGTCCACCATCTACAAGGCATAAGTCAGGAGTGTGATGGAATACTCTCCCACTCGCCTGGATGAGCGTGGCTCCGACAACACTCGAGAAGCTCGACACCATCCGGGACAAAGCAGCCCCCCCCCGCTCGATCGACACGCTAACCCCCCCCACCCTCAACATTCACTCCCTCCACCACCGACGCACAGCGGCAGCAGTGTGTACCGTCTACAAGATGCACCGCAGCGACTCGCCAAGGCTCCCTCGGCAGCACCGTCCAAACCCGCCACCTCTACCCCGTAGGAGGACAAGGACAGCAGACGCCATGGGGAACACCCACCGCCTGCAAGTTCCCCCCTCCAAGACCCCTCGAGACCCCTGCGTCCCGACAATGGAAGCACCCTCCCGGCTTCACACGTCTGTCAGTGATGCATAGCAGCCGGGATCGCAAGAGGCTGCCATCTTCCATCTGCCCAAACCTGCGCACTTGAAGCAAGAGCTCCAAAGAGACAAGATTGGGAAAAGCCAGAATATCTGCAGCCTCCGAATCGCCCGCAGTCTGCGGCCACCCAGTGCTTACTCAACTGCGGGCGGAGTTACGGAGGTTACACAACGCACCATAACAATATCCCTTTTCAAATTCCCGGCGCCCAACGACTGAATGGCATGTTCCACGCCACAGCTTGACCACATCGACAGATCGCCCTTTGACCTCAGGAGGATAGCGGTCTATGAGATTAACACTCGTTACGAAGGTCGCGAGGAGCAAACGACAATTCCACGCGCGCGATGCTTCCGCTTTGAGGAGGAGGGGGGGGGGGGGGCGAGTCGGGCAGGAACGGGAGGGAGGGGCACAGATTTTGGGAGGGTTGGGGTCGGACATTTTAAGTTTGGGAAGCCTGAGCGCCCCAGCCCCGCGCCCGACGCTGGCGGGAGCGAAGGAGTCGCCGTGACGTTTCCAAGGCACCAGGGTCACGTCCAACACAAGTCATCAGAGAGAGTATCATTCGGATTGGCCGACGCCACCGTAATCCCGCACCCCCCCACCCCCACATACAGTCCCCGCTCCCCTGCCCACGCCCCCGCAGTTTCAACAACCCCATACCCCCTTCTTCAGAGATGAGCCCCGCCCCTGAAAGAAAAGAGATCCACCTCATGACCACCCCCAACCCATACCAAGCGACTCGGCGCGACAGAGTGTGAGTGACGTACGCCACGACCGCCCCCTTCAAGCCGAACGCAGAGAGAGAGAGAGAGAGATAGAAAAGGAGAACAAGGAATATTCACAGACCTGTGAGTCCTTGAATTCTCGGCATCGATCCTGGACAAACAGAGAGTGAGAGAAAAGAGAGAGAGAGAGGATTAACATCTCGAACGTTGCATACTTTCCCCATCCCTCCCTCACACCATGCTGCATCTCTCCTCAGCTCATTACCTTTCCATCCAAGACTCTATGCCCTCACACATTCAAACCAAATAAGTCACCATTGAAGCCGCTCCCCCAATTAATTTTATTCTTTCCCAGCATGTGGGCGTGGCTGGCCGGGCCCAGCATTTATCCCCCACCCCTAATTGCCCCCTTGAGAAGGTGGTGTGTGAGCCGCCATCATGTACCCGCTGCAGTCCCGTGTGGTGTAGGTACACCCACAGCGTTGTTAGGGAGGGAGTTCCAGGATTTTGACCCCAGCCACAGTGAAGGAACGGCTGATATATTTCCAAGTCGGGATGATGTGCGTGCGGGAAGGGCTTGGAAGGAGGAACGTGCAGGCAGTGGGTGTTCCCCATGGTGTCTGCTGCCCTTGTCCTAGGGGGTAGAGGTGGCGGGTTTGGGCGGTGCTGTCGAAGGAGTCTTGGCGAGTCGCTGCGGTGCATCTTGCAGACGGTACACACTGCTGCCGCTGTGTGTCGGTGGTGGAGGGAGTGAATGTCGAGGGTGGGGGGGTTAGCGTGTCGATCGAGCGGGGGGGGGGCTGCTTTGTCCCGGATGGTGTCGAGCTTCTCGAGTGTTGTCGGAGCCGCGCTCATCCAGGCGAGTGGGAGAGTATTCCATCACACTCCCGACTTGTGCCTTGTAGATGGTGGACAGGCTTTGGGGGGAGTCAGGAGGTGAGTTACTCTCCGCAGGATTTTCAGACTCGGACCTGCTCTGGTAGCCACAGTATTTATATACTTGTGCCTTAGAATCATAGAATCCCTACAGTGCAGAAGGTGGCTATTTGGTCCACCGTGTCTGCACCGACCAGAATCCCACTCTGGCCCTATTCCCACAATCCCTCCTATTTACCCTGCTAATCTCCCTCATTCTAGGGTTAAGTTAACATGGCCAATCAATCGAACCCACACATCTTTGGAGTGTGGCAGGAAACCGGAGCACCCAGAGGAAATCCACGCAGACCCGGGAAGAATGTGCAAACTCCACACAGACAGTGACTCAAGGCCGGAATTGGACCTGGGTCCCTGGCACTGTGAGGCAGCAGTGCTAACCACTGTGCCACCTTATAAATGGTAGACAGGCTTTCAGGGAGGGAGTGGGGGGGGGGGGGGGGGGGGGGGGGGGGTGGGTAGGGTGGTTAGAGTGGGGGGGCGGGGGTGGGGGAGTCAGGTGGTGAGTTACTCTCCGCAGGATTCCCAGCCTCTGACCTGCTCTGGGAGCCACAATATTTATATGGCTGGGTCCAGTTCAGTTTCTGCTCAATGGGAACCCCCAGGATGTTGATAGTGGGGGGGATTCAGCGATGGGAATGCCATTGAATGTCAAGGGGAGATGGTTGGATCCTCTCTTGTTGGAGATGGTCATTGCCTGGTGCTTGTGTGGGGTGAATGTTACTCCCCACTTGTCAGCCCGAGCCTGGATATTGTCCGGGTCTCGCTGCATTTGGACACGGGCTGCTTCAGTAGCTGTTCATAGAAATCATAGAAACCCTACAGTGCAGAAGGAGGCCATTCGGCCCATCGAGTCTGCACCGACCACAATCCCACCCAGGCCCTACCCCCACATATTTACCCCGCTAATCCCTCTAACCTACACATCCCAGGACTCTAAGGGGCAATTTTTAACCTGGCCAATCAACCTAACCCGCACATCTTTGGACTGTGGGAGGAAACCGGAGCACCCGGAGGAAACCCACGCAGACATGAGGAGAATGTGCAAACTCCACACAGACAGTGACCCGAGCCGGGAATCGAACCCGGGACCCTGGAGCTGTGAAGCAGCAGTGCTAACCACTGTGCTACCGTGCCGCCCCTGTTAAAGAGGACATCTCAACATCTCACTCTCAATCGCTGCCCTCAGTGTCTGAAAATCTCTCGCTCTCCATCACGATAGTACTCGATGTCTGAGCTTCGTCTGGGGGCAAGAATACCAGAGATTCCCAATCCACAGAGCAATGAGATATTTTCTCATCTCAGTACAAAATGGCCACCTCCATACCCTGAGACTGTGACCCCTCCCCTCACTACTGTTTTTCATTTGGATTTCCAGGCGGGGCAGAGTGGGGCGGGGGGAAACAGCCTAGCAATTTTGACCAGAAACTCTTGGCCAATCGCCATCTACATTTACTGACAGTTTCCATGCCAACGGTTAGATTAAGAGGCTTCTCAGGCTGACAGGTGAGCCTAGGCTCGTAGGCCCAAAATGGCAATCAGATATCAGGAAGCAACATATTGAACATAACATGCTGAAATGTCCCCGAGGCACATCACAGCAGCATAGATCAGACAGGATCTGACCCTGAGAACAGTGAGGCGATATTAGAGACAGGCGACCAAAAGGTTGGTTAAAGATGTCGGTTTTTAAAGAGCGTCTTAAAAGAGGAGAGAGAGACAGACAGACAGAGGGCGGAATTTTCCCATCCCGCCCACCACGGGAATCGGACCGGGCAAGGCAGAAAATTCGA
The DNA here is from genome assembly GCF_964213995.1 of Mustelus asterias. NCBI lineage: Eukaryota > Metazoa > Chordata > Chondrichthyes > Carcharhiniformes > Triakidae > Mustelus > Mustelus asterias. The sequence goes on from NW_027590586.1 coordinate 230,092, forward strand.
TAGACTATGCAAAGGTCCGTTGACCTTGACTGGGAATTTCTTGGGACGAGCACAGCCGGAAAATCCCACCGAGAGAGGGACAGAGAAAGAGAGAGATCGAGAGAGAGAGAGGGGCAGAGAGAGAGATCGAGATTGAGAGTTTTAGGGAGGGAATTCCAGAGCATAGGGACCCCCCCCCCCCTCCCCCAGGCAGCTGAAGGCACGGCCGCCAATGGAGCGGCGGGAATCGGGGGATGCTCGAGAGGCCGGAATTGGAGGAGCGCAGAGATCTCAGAGGGTCACAGAATCATAGAATCAGACAGTGCAGAAGAGCCTCTTCAGCCCTTTCAGTCCTCACCGACACATTAGAAACACCTGACCTCCCACCTAATCCCATCTGCCAGCACTTGGCCCATAGCCCCGAATGCTATGATGTGCCAAGTGCTCATCCAGATATTTTTTAAAGGATGTGAGGCAACCTGCGTCTACCACCCTCCCAGGCAGCGCATTCCAGACCCTCACCACCCTCTGGGTAAAATGTTTTTCCTTACATCCCCCCCCCCCCCCCCCCCCCCCCCCGAACCTCCTGCCCCTCACCTTGAACCCATGTCCCCTCGTGATCGACCCTTCAACTAAGGGGAACAGATGCTCCTTATCCACTCTGTCCGTGTCCCTCATAATCTTGTACACCTCGATGAGGTCGCCCCCTCAGCCTTCTCTGCTCCAATGAAAACAACCCAAGCCTCACCAACCTCTCTTCATAACTTAAATACTCCATCCCAGGCAGCATCCGGGTGAATCTCCTCTGAACCCCCTCCAGTGCAATCACATCCTTCCAGTAATGTGGCGACTGGAACTGCACACAGTGCTCCAGCTGTGGCCTCACCAAAGTTCTATACAACTCCAACATGACTTCCCTGCTTTTGTAAACCATTGATAAAGACAAGTGTCCCATGTGCCTTTTTCACCACGCTACTGACATGCCCTTCCGCCTTCAGAGATCTGTGGACAAACACACCAAGGTCCCTTTGTTCCACAAAACTTCCTAGTGACCTACTGTTCATCGAATACTTCCTTGTCAAATTACTCCTTTCAAAAGATTACAGAGATAGGGAGGGTTGTAGGGGCTGGAGGAGGTGACAGAGACAGGGAGGGTTGTGGGGAGCTGGAGGTTACAGAGATAGGGAGGGTTGCAGGGAGCTGGAGGGGGTTACAGAGATAGGGAGGGATATAGGGCTGGAGGGGGTTACAGAGATAGGGAGGGTTGTTGGGGCTAGAGAAGGTTACAAAGATGTGGAGGGTTGTAGGGGCTGGAGGAGGTTACAGAGATAGGGAGGATTGTAAGGGCTGGAGCAGGTTACAGAGATAGGGAAGGATGTAGGGACTGGAGGGGGTTACAGAGATAGGGATGTAGTGGCTGGAGGAGGTGACAGAGATAGGGAGGTTTGTCGGGGCTGGAGGAGGTTACAGAGACAGGGAGGGTAGTCAGGGCTGGAAGAGGTTACAGAGATAGGGAGGGTTGTAGGGGCTGGAGGAGGTTACAGAGATAGGGAGGGTTGTCGGGGCTGGAGAGGTTACAGAGATAGGGAGGGTTGTCGGGGCTGGAGGAGGTTACAGTGGGAGGGAAGGGTGTTGGAGCTGGAGAGGGTTTCAGAGATAGGGAGGGTTGTCGGGGCTGGAGGAGGTTACAGAGATAGGGGGGGTTGTCGGGGCTGGGGAGGTTACAGAGATAGGGAAGGTTGTAGGGACTGGAGGAGGTTACAGAGTTAGGGAGGGTTGTAGGGGCTGGGGGGGGTTACAGAGATAGGGATGTAGTGACTGGAGGAGCTTACAGAGATAGGGAAGGGTGTTGGGGCTGGGGGAGGTTACAGAGATAGGGAGGGTTGTCGGGGCTGGGGAGGTTACAGAGGTAGGGAAGGTTGTCGGGGCTGGAGGAGGTTACAGAGATAGGGAAGGGTGTTGGGGCTGAGGAGGTTACAGAGATAGGGAGGGTTGTCGGGGCTGGGGAGGTTACAGAGATAGGGAAGGGTGTTGGGGCTGAGGAGGTTACAGAGATAGGGAGGGTTTTCGGGGCTGGAGGAGGTTACAGAGATGGGGGAGGGTTGTCGGGGCTGGAGGAGGTTACAGAGATAGGGAGGGTTGTCAAGGCTGGAGGAGGTTACAGAGATAGGGAAGGGTGTTGGGGCTGAGGAGGTTATAGAGATTGGGAGGGTTTTCGGGGCTGGAGGAGGTTACAGAGATGGGGGAGGGTTGTCGGGGCTGGAAGAGTTTACAGAGATAGGGAGGGTTGTCAGGGCTGGAGGAGGTTACAGAGATAGGGAGGGTTGTCGGGGCTGGAAGAGGTTACAGAGATAGGGAGGGTTGTCAGGGCTGGAGGAGGTTACAGAGATAGGGAGGGAATGAGGGTGTATTTGAAAACAAGGATGAGAATGTGTGTGTCTCTCTCCCTATCTCTGCTGTTTCCATCTCTATTGGGCTCTCCCTTTCTCTCGGTTGCCATGGCTGTCTAATCTCCAGCTCTCTCCCTCCCAGTTTAATTGTTCCCTGTGACTTGGTTGCTGTGGGTTTTCCGACTCGACTGTCACCCTTCTCTACCCGCACCCGGCACACTCTCTCACTCTTCATGTCCTTTGGTTTGTTCAGCATTGGGCAGAGGAACACTTCAGTCCAGAAAAGATGTTTCCCTGACCATGCGACTGAGCGGAATCGGGAAGGCATCTATTTGCCAGCGTGTGTCCCAGTGACTCGCTGCTCAATTCAAAAAACGTGTTCCTTTGGTTAACCATGGTATGCAGCGGTGAGTCGTATTGAACAAACCACCATGCTTACAAAACCCAAAGCGAAACCTCTACCTTCAGCCGTGATTCTTCGCTTTGTCAATGTATAATCTTCAACTCTCACTCTTCAAAGCCCCTATCGTAATCAAGTTTGGTACTGCCAGGGGATTGTTTGTGACTTAATTACAGATCCACCAAGCAGAACGTGATGCCATAAAAAAAAACCCACGGACTTGTGAATGTCCGTGTGTCTGAGCACAAGGGTCAGAATTGAACCCAGATCCTTTAAACAGTACTTAGGGAGCGTCGCACTGTGGGAGGGTCAGTGCTCAGGGAGCGCCGCACTGTTGGAGGGTCAGTGCTGAGGGAGCGTCGCACTGTGGGAGGGTCAGTGCTGAGGGAGCGCCGCACTGTGGGAGGGTCAATGCTGAGGGAGCGCCGCACTGTTGGAGGGTCAGTGCTGAGGGAGCGTCGCACTGTGGGAGGGTCAGTGCAGAGGGAGCGCCGCACTGTGGGAGGGTCAGTGCTGAGGGAGCGCCGCATTGTGGGAGGGTCAGTGCTGAGGGAGCGCCGCACTGTGGGAGGGTCAGTGCTGAGGGAGCGCCGCACTGTGGGAGGGTCAGTGCTGAGGGAGCGCCGCACTGTGGGAGGGTCAGTGCTGAGGGAGCGCCGCACTGTGGGAGGGTCAGTGCTGAGGGAGCGCCGCACTGTGGGAGGGTCAGTGCTGAGGGAGCGCCGCACTGTGGGAGGGTCAGTGCTGAGGGAGCACCGCACTGTGGGAGGGTCAGTGCTGAGGGAGCGTCGCACTGTGGGAGGGTCAGTGCTGAGGGAGCGCCGCACTGTGGGAGAGTCAGTGCTGAGGGAATGCCGCACTGTCGGAGGGTCAGTGCTGAGAGAGCGCCGCACTGTCGGAGGGTCAGTGCTGAGGGAGCATCGCACTGTTGAAGTGGAAGTACTGGGGGGTCGCCGCACTGTTGGAGGATCAGTGCGGAGGGAGCGTCGCACTGTCGGAGGGTCAGTGCGGAGGGAATGCCTCACGGTCTAACCCCGTGCTGGGTTGTTTGATGGAGACAGTGTAGAGGGAGCTTTACTCTGTATCTAACCCCGTGCTGTATCTGTCCTGGGAATGTTTGATGGGGACAGTGTAGGGGGAGATTTACTCTGTACCTAACCCCGTTTTGTATTTCTCCTGGGAGTGTTTGATGGGGGCCAGTGGAGAGTGAGCTTTACTCTGTATCTAACCCCATGATGTACCTGTCCTCAGAGTGTTTGAGGGCAACAGTGTATACGGTGCTCTACTCTGTATCTGAACGCAGGCTGTACTTGGCCTGGGAATGTTTGATGGGGACGGTGTAGAGGGGGTTTTTCTCTCTATGTACCTTTCCTGGGAGTGTTTGATGGGGAAAAGGTCGAGGGAACTTTACTCTGTATCTAACGCAGTTCTGTACCTGTCCTGGGAGTGTTTGATGGGGACAGTGTAGAGGGAGCTTTACTCTGTATCTAACCCCGTGCTGTACCTGTCCTGGGAGTGTTTGATGAGGACTGTGCAGAGGGAGTTTTAACCTGTATCTAACCCCATGCGGTACCTGTCCCGGGAGTGTTTGATGGGGACAGTGTAGAGAGAGCTTTACTCTGTATCTAACCCCGTGCTGTACCTGTCCTGGGAGTGTTTGATGGGGACAGTGTAGAGAGAGCTTTACTCTGTATTTTACCCCAAGCTGTACCTGTCCTGGGAGTGTTTGATGGGGACAGTGTAGAGAGAGCTTTACTCTGTATCTAACCCCATGCTGTACCTGTCCTGGGAGTGTTTGATGGGGACAGTGTAGAGGGAGCTTTACTCTGTATCTAACCCCGTGCTGTACCTGTCCTGGGAGTGTTTGATGGGGACAGTGTAGAGAGAGCTTTACTCTGTATTTAACCCCAAGCTGTACCTGTCCTGGGAGTGTTTGATGGGGACAGTGTAGAGAGAGCTTTACTCTGTATCTAACCCCGTGCTGTACCTGTCCTGGGAGTGTTTGATGGGGACAGTGTAGAGAGAGCTTTACTCTGTATTTAACCCCAAGCTGTACCTGTCCTGGGAGTGTTTGATGGGGACAGTGTAGAGGGAGCTTTACTCTGTATCTAACCCCGTGCTGTACCTGTCCTGGGAGTGTTTGATGGGGACAGTGTAGAGGGAGCTTAACTCTGTATCTAATCCTGTGCTGGGAGTGTTTAATGAGGACAGTGTAGAGGGAGCTTTACTCTGTATCTAACCCTGTGCTGGACCTGTGCTGGGAGTGTTTAATGGGGACAGTGTATCTAACCCTGTGTTGCCTGTTCTCTCCCCTTGTCATTTCTATAACTGGGAATGAAGCAAACAGGCTATTTTCAATGCAAGGCTGTGAAATGTGACAGGGTTAGCTTGTGATCTTGCTGCATGTTTCCTCTGGGGCGCAAGAACAAAATGAGAAAATGTCTTGATTAAATTTGAAAGTAATGTGGTAAAGTCTGAATTGGGGGGATCTTAAATTTAAATCAGGTGAATTATCTCGGCATGAGCCATAATCGCTCTGTTATTTTGAGATTCTGAGAATAATTAGGGCAATAGATCGCAATAGCCAAAATTTAACAATGATACATCGGAAACCTCCATGGAAACTCGAAGCAGGAGGAGGCCATTCAGCCCTTCCAGCCTGTTCCACCATTCATTGTGTTCATGGCTGATTCCCCCCTGTCCCTCATATCCCTCGATCCCTTTCGCCCCAAGAGCTATGTCTAATTTCCTCTTGAAATCACACAACGTTTTGGCCTCAACTACTTTCTGTGGGAGTGAATTCCACACATTCACCACCCTCTGGGTGAAGAAATTTCTCCTCACCTCAGTTCTAAAAGAGGTTCACCCCTTATCCTCAAACTATGACCCTCTAGTTCCAGACTCCCCCACCATCAGGAACATTCTTTCTGAATCTACCCTGTCTAACCTTGTTAGAATTTTATACCTGGTAAACCTTCGCTGCACTCCCTCTAAAGCAAGGACATCCTTCCTCAGATAAGGACACCAAAACTGCACACAACACTCCAGGTGTGGCCTCACCAACGCCCTGTACAATTGCAGCAAAACATCCCTATTCCGATCCTCAGATCCTCTCGCTATGAAGACCAAAATTGATCATTCTGAACTAATCAACACATCTTTTATCAGCAAAAACATCTCGAATGCAGTCATGACTAACCAGAGACACATTTTGATCTGCATAAGGAACAGGATAAAGCAAACCCCATTAGTCTCCCCTCGATCATCACTAAACTGATGGAAAGGATCATCAACAGTGCTGTCAAGTGGCACTAACTCAGCAATAACTTTTCATTGATGCATGTTGGGGTTTTACCAGGGTCACTCAGCTCCTGACCTCAGTACAGCCTTGATTCAAACATGGACAAAAAAGCTGAACTCCAGAGGTTCAGCTGGGCGGCACGGCAGCACAGTGGTTAGCGCTGCTGCTTCACAGCTCCAGGGACCTGGGTTCGATTCCCAGCCCAGGTCACTGTCTGTGTGGAGTTTGCACATTCTCCCCGTGTCTGCGTGGGTTTCCTCTGGGAGCCCCGGTTTCCTCCCACAGTCCAAAGATGTGTGGGTTAGGTTGATTGGCCATGCTAAATTGCACCTTAGTGTCCCAGGATGCATAGGTTAGAGGGATTAACGGTAAATATGCAGGGATATGGGGATAGGGCCTGGGTGGGATTGTGGTCGGTGCAGACTCGATGGGCCGAATGGCCTCTTTCTGCACTGTACGGTTTCTATGATTCGAGGTGAGGTGAGAGTGACTGCCCTTGACCTCAAGGCCGCATTTGACCGAGTGTGGCATCAAGGTGCAGGAGCAAAATTGGGGTCAATGGGTATCAGGGGGCAAACTCTCCGCTGATTGAAGTCATTGCTGGCACAAAGGAAGGTGGTGGTTGGAGTTCGATCATCTCAGCTCCAGGACATCACTGCAGGAGTCCCTCAGGATCCATCATAAGGTCAGGAGTGGGGATGTTCGCTGCTGACTGCACAGTGTTCAGCACCATTCGCCACTCCTCAGATACTGAAGCAGCCCGTGTCCAAATGCAGCGAGACCCGGACAATATCCAGGCTCGGGCGGACAAGTGGTGAGTAACATTCACCCCACACAAGCACCAGGCAATGACCACCTCCAACAAGAGAGGATCCAACCATCTCCCCTTGACATTCAAGGGCATTCCCATCGCTGAATCCCCCCCACTATCAACATCCTGGGGGTTCCCATTGAGCAGAAACTGAACTGGACCCAGCCATATAAATACTGTGGCTCCCAGAGCAGGTCAGAGGCTGGGAATCCTGCGGAGAGGAACTCACCTCCGAACTCGCTGGTGGTGGCTCTGCTCACTGAGGGGTCTGCGCTCTCTCTCTCTCTCTGCTCAGTGAGGTGTCTGCGCACTCTCTCTCTCTGCTCAGTGAGGGGTCTGCGCCCTCTCTCTCTGCTCAGTGAGGTGTCTGCGCACTCTCTCTCTCTGCTCAGTGAGGGGTCTGCGCCCTCTCTCTCTGCTCAGTGAGGGGTCTGCACTCTCTCTGCTCAGTGAGGGGTCTGCGCTCTCTCTCTCTCTGCTCAGTGAGAGGTTTGCGCTCTCTCTCTCTCTCTGCTCAGTGAGGGGTCTGTGCTCTCTCTCTCTGCTCAGTGAGGGGTCTGTGCTCTCTCTCTATCTCTCTCTCTGCTCAGTGAGGGGTCTGCGCTCTCTCTCTCTCTCTCTGCTCAGTGAGGGGTCTGCGCTCTCTCTCTCTGCTCAGAGAGGGGTCTGTGCTCTCTCTCTCTGCTCAGTGAGGGGTCTGCGCTCTCTCTCTCTCTCTCTGCTCAGTGAGGGGTCTGTGCTCTCTCTCTCTGCTCAGTGAGGGGTCTGTGCTCTCTCTCTATCTCTCTCTCTGCTCAGTGAGGGGTCTGCACTCTCTCTCTCTCTCTCTGCTCAGTGAGTGGTCTGCGCTCTCTCTCTCTGCTCAGAGAGGGGTCTGTGCTCTCTCTCTCTGCTCAGTGAGGGGTCTGCGCTCTCTCTCTCTCTGCTCAGTGAGGGGTCTGTGCTCTCTCTCTCTCTCTCTGCTCAGTGAGGGGTCTGCGCTCTCTCTCTCTCTCTCTGCTCAGTGAGGGGTCTGCGCTCTCTCTCTCTCTCTCTCTGCTCAGTGAGGGGTCTGCGCTCTCTCTCTCTGCTCAGTGAATGGTCTGCGCTCTCTCTCTCTCTGCTCAGTGAATGGTCTGCGCTCTCTCTCTCTCTCTGCTCAGTGAGGGGTCTGCGCTCTCTCTCTCTGCTCAGTGAATGGTCTGCGCTCTCTCTCTCTCTCTGCTCAGTGAGGGGTCTGTGCTCTCTCTCTCTGCTCAGTGAGGGGTCTGCGCTCTCTCTCTCTCTGCTCAGTGAGGGGTCTGTGCTCTCTCTCTCTGCTCAGTGAGGGGTCTGTGCTCTCTCTCTCTGCTCAGTGAGGGGTCTGCGCTCTCTCTCTCTCTCTCTGCTCAGTGAGGGGTCTGCGCTCTCTCTCTCTGCTCAGTGAGGGGTCTGCGCTCTCTCTCTCTCTCTGCTCAGTGAGGGGTCTGCGCTCTCTCTCTCTGCTCAGAGAGGGGTCTGTGCTCTCTCTCTCTGCTCAGTGAGGGGTCTGCGCTCTCTCTCTCTCTCTCTGCTCAGTGAGGGGTCTGTGCTCTCTCTCTCTCTCTGCTCAGTGAGGGGTCTGCGCTCTCTCTCTCTCTCTCTCTGCTCAGTGAAGGGTCTGCGCTCTCTCTCTCTCTCTCTCTCTGCTCAGTGAGGGGTCTGTGCTCTCTCTCTCTCTCTGCTCAGTGAGGGGTCTGTGCTCTCTCTCTCTCTCTGCTCAGTGAGGGGTCTGCGCTCTCTCTCTCTGCTCAGTGAGGGGTCTGCGCTCTCTCTCTCTCTCTGCTCAGTGAGGGGTCTGTGCTCTCTCTCTCTCTCTCTCTGCTCAGTGAGGGGTCTGTGCTCTCTCTCTCTCTCTCTGCTCAGTGAGGGGTCTGCGCTCTCTCTCTCTCTCTCTCTCTGCTCAGTGAAGGGTCTGCGCTCTCTCTCTCTCTCTCTCTGCTCAGTGAAGGGTCTGCGCTCTCTCTCTCTGCTCAGTGAGGGGTCTGCGCTCTCTCTCTCTCTCTCTCTGCTCAGTGAGGGGTCTGTGCTCTCTCTCTCTCTCTGCTCAGTGAGGGGTCTGTGCTCTCTCTCTCTCTGCTCAGTGAAGGGTCTGCGCTCTCTCTCTCTCTCTGCTCAGTGAGGGGTCTGTGCTCTCTCTCTCTCTGCTCAGTGAGGGGTCTGCGCTCTCTCTCTCTCTGCTCAGTGAGGGGTCTGCGCTCTCTCTCTCTGCTCAGTGAGGGGTCTGCGATCTCTCTCTCTCTGCTCAGTGAGGGGTCTGCGCTCTCTCTCTCTGCTCAGTGAGGGGTCTGTGCTCCCTCTCTCTCTCTCTCTCTGCTCAGTGAAGGGTCTGCGCTCTCTCTCTCTCTCTGCTCAGTGAAGGGTCTGCGCTCTCTCTCTCTGCTCAGTGAGGGGTCTGCGCTCTCTCTCTCTCTCTCTCTGCTCAGTGAGGGGTCTGTGCTCTCTCTCTCTCTCTCTCTGCTCAGTGAGGGGTCTGTGCTCTCTCTCTCTCTGCTCAGTGAGGGGTCTGTGCTCTCTCTCTCTCTGCTCAGTGAGGGGTCTGCGCTCTCTCTCTCTCTGCTCAGTGAGGGGTCTGCGCTCTCTCTCTCTGCTCAGTGAGGGGTCTGCGCTCTCTCTCTCTCTGCTCAGTGAGGGGTCTGCGCTCTCTCTCTCTCTCTCTCTGCTCAGTGAGGGGTCTGTGCTCCCTCTCTCTCTCTCTCTGCTCAGTGAGGGGTCTGTGCTCTCTCTCTCTCTCTGCTCAGTGAGGGGTCTGCGCTCTCTCTCTCTCTGCTCAGTGAGGGGTCTGCGCTCTCTCTCTGCTCAGTGAGGGGTCTGCGCTCTCTCTCTCTCTGCTCAGTGAGGGGTCTGTGCTCTCTCTCTCTCTCTCTCTGCTCAGTGAGGGGTCTGCGCTCTCTCTCTATCTCTCTCTCTGCTCAGTGAGGGGTCTGTGCTCTCTCTCTCTCTCTGCTCAGTGAGGGGTCTGCGCTCTCTCTCTCTCTCTCTCTCTGCTCAGTGAGGGGTCTGCGCTCTCTCTCTCTCTGCTCACTGAGGGGTCTGCGCTCTCTCTCTCTCTCTCTGCTCAGTGAGAGGTTTGCGCTCTCTCTCTCTCTCTGCTCAGTGAGGGGTCTGTGCTCTCTCTCTCTGCTCAGTGAGGGGTCTGTGCTCTCTCTCTCTCTCTCTGCTCAGTGAGGGGTCTGTGCTCTCTCTCTCTCTCTCTGCTCAGTGAGGGGTCTGTGCTCTCTCTCCCTGCTCAGTGAGGGGTCTGCGCTCTCTCTCTCGGCTCAGTGAGGGGTCTGTGCTCTCTCTCTCTCTGCTCAGTGAGGGGTCTGTGCTCTCTCTCTCTCTGCTCAGTGAGGGGTCTGTGCTCTCTCTCTCTGCTCAGTGAGGGGTCTGTGCTCTCTCTCTCTCTGCTCAGTGAGGGGTCTGTGCTCTCTCTCTCTCTCTGCTCAGTGAGGGGTCTGCGCTCTGTCTCTCTCCCTGCTCAGTGAGGGGTCTGCGCTCTCTCTCTCTCTCTCTCTCTCTGCTCAGTGAAGGGTCTGTGCTCTCTCTCTCTCTCCCTCTGCTCAGTGAGGGGTCTGTGCTCTCTCTCTCTCTCTCTGCTCAGTGAAGGGTCTGTGCTCTCTCTCTCTCTCTCTCTGCTCAGTGAGGGGTCTGTGCTCTCTCTCTCTCTCTCTGCTCAGTGAAGGGTCTGTGCTCTCTCTCTCTCTCTCTCTGCTCAGTGAGGGGTCTGTGCTCTCTCTCTCTCTCTCTCTCTGCTCAGTGAAGGGTCTGCGCTCTCTCTCTCTCTCTCTCTGCTCAGTGAAGGATCTGCGCTCTCTCTCTCTCTCTGCTCAGTGAGGGGTCTGCGCTCTCTCTCTCTGCTCAGTGAGGGGTCTGCGCTCTCTCTCTTTCTCTGCTCAGTGAGGGGTCTGCACTCTCTCTCTCTGCTCAGTGAGGGGTCTGCGGTCTCTCTCTCTCTCTGCTCAGTGAGGGGTCTGCGCTCTCTCTCTCTGCTCAGTGAGGGGTCTGTGCTCTCTCTCTCTCTGCTCAGTGAGGGGTCTGCGCTCTCTCTCTCTGCTCAGTGAGGGGTCTGCAGTCTCTCTCTCTCTGCTCAGTGAGGGGTCTGCGGTCTCTCTCTCTCTGCTCAGTGAGGGGTCTGCGGTCTCTCTCTCTCTGCTCAGTGAAGGGTCTGTGCTCTCTCTCTCTGCTCAGTGAGGGGTCTGTGCTCTCTCTCTCTGCTCAGTGAGGGGTCTGCGCTCTCTCTCTCTGCTCAGTGAGGGGTCTGTGCTCTCTCTCGCTCTGCTCAGTGAGGAGTCTGTGCTCTCTCTCTCTGCTCAGTGAGGGGTCTGCGGTCTCTCTCTCTCTGCTCAGTGAGGGGTCTGCGGTCTCTCTCTCTCTCTCTGCTCAGTGAGGGGTCTGCGGTCTCTCTCTCTGCTCAGTGAAGGGTCTGCGCTCTCTCTCTCTCTCTGCTCAGTGAGGGGTCTGCGCTCTCTCTCTCTCTGCTCAGTGAAGGGTCTGTGCTCTCTCTCTCTCTGCTCAGTGAAGGGTCTGCGCTCTCCCTCTCTCTCTGCTCAGTGAGGGGTCTGCACTCTCTCTCTCTCTGCTCAGTGAGGGGTCTGCGCTCTCTCTCTGCTCAGTGAGGGGTCTGCACTCTCTCTCTCTCTGCTCAGTGAGGGGTCTGCGCTCTCTCTCTGCTCAGTGAGGGGTCTGCGCTCTCTCTCTCTCTCTGCTCAGTAAGGGGTCTGTGCTCTCTCTCTCTGCTCAGTGAGGGGTCTGCGCTCTCTCTCTCTCTCTGCTCAGTGAGGGGTCTGCGCTCTCTCTCTCTCTCTCTGCTCAGTGAGGGGTCTGTGCTCTCTCTCTCTGCTCAGTGAGGGGTCTGTGCTCTCTCTCTCTCTCTCTCTGCTCAGTGAGGGGTCTGCGCTCTCTCTCTCTCTCTGCTCAGTGAGGGGTCTGTGCTCTCTCTCTCTGCTCAGTGAGAGGTTTGCGCTCTCTCTCTCTCTCTGCTCAGTGAGGGGACTGTGCTCTCTCTCTCTCTCTGCTCAGTGAGGGGTCTGCGCTCTCTCTCTCTCTGCTCAGTGAGGGGTCTGTGCTCTCTCTCTCTCTCTGCTCAGTGAGGGGTCTGCGCTCTCTCTCTCTCTCTCTGCTCAGTGAGAGGTTTGCGCTCTCTCTCTCTGCTCAGTGAGGGGTCTGTGCTCTCTCTCTCTCTCTGCTCAGTGAGGGGTCTGCGCACTCTCTGCTCAGTGAGGGGTCTGCGCTCTCTCTCTCTCTCTCTCTGCTCAGTGAAGGGTCTGTGCTCTCTCTCTCTCTCTGCTCAGTGAGGGGTCTGCGCTCTCTCTCTCTCTCTCTCTGCTCAGTGAGGGGTCTGCGCTCTCTCTCTATCTCTCTCTCTGCTCAGTGAGGGGTCTGCGCTCACTCTCTCTCTCTGCTCAGTGAGGGGTCTGTGCTCTCTCTCTCTCTGCTCAGTGAGGGGTCTGTGCTCTCTCTCTCTCTCTCTCTGCTCAGTGAGGGGTCTGTGCTCTCTCTCTCTGCTCAGTGAGGGGTCTGTGCTCTCTCTCTCTGCTCAGTGAGGGGTCTGTGCTCTCTCTCTCTCTCTGCTCAGTGAGGGGTCTGCGCTCTCTCTCTCTCTCTCTCTCTCTGCTCAGTGAGGGGTCTGTGCTCTCTCTCTCTGCTCAGTGAGGGGTCTGTGCTCTCTCTCTCTCTCTGCTCAGTGAGGGGTCTGCGCTCTCTCTCTCTCTCTCTGCTCAGTGAGGGGTCTGTGCTCTCTCTCTCTCTCTCTCTCTGCTCAGTGAGGGGTCTGCGCTCTCTCTCTCTCTCTCTCTGCTCAGTGAGGGGTCTGCGCTCTCTCTCTCTCTCTTTCTGCTCAGTGAGGGGTCTGCGCTCTCTCTCTCTCTCTCTCTGCTCACTGAGGGGTCTGCGCTCTCTCTCTCTCTCTGCTCAGTGAGAGGTTTGCGCTCTCTCTCTCTCTCTGCTCAGTGAGGGGTCTGTGCTCTCTCTCTCTGCTCAGTGAGGGGTCTGTGCTCTCTCTCTCTCTGCTCAGTGAGTGGTCTGTGCTCTCTCTCTCTGCTCAGTGAGGGGTCTGCGCTCTCTCTCTATCTCTCTCTCTGCTCAGTGAGGGGTCTGCGCTCTCTCTCTCTGCTCAGTGAGGGGTCTGCGCTCTCTCTCTCTGCTCAGTGAGGGGTCTGCGCTCTCTCTCTCTGCTCAGTGAGGGGTCTGTGCTCTCTCTCTCTGCTCAGTGAGGGGTCTGTGCTCTCTCTCTCTCTCTGCTCAGTGAGGGGTCTGTGCTCTCTCTCTCTCTCTGCTCAGTGAGGGGTCTGCGCTCTGTCTCTCTCCCTGCTCAGTGAGGGGTCTGCGCTCTCTCTCTCTCTCTCTGCTCAGTGAAGGGTCTGTGCTCTCTCTCTCTCTCTCTCTCTGCTCAGTGAGGGGTCTGTGCTCTCTCTCTCTCTCTCTCTGCTCAGTGAAGGGTCTGCGCTCTCTCTCTCTCTCTCTGCTCAGTGAGGGGTCTGTGCTCTCTCTCTCTCTCTCTCTGCTCAGTGAGGGGTCTGCGCTCTCTCTCTCTCTGCTCAGTGAGGGGTCTGCGCTCTCTCTCTCTCTCTCTGCTCAGTGAGGGGTCTGTGCTCTCTCTCTCTCTCTGCTCAGTGAGGGGTCTGCGCTCTCTCTCTCTCTCTCTCTGCTCAGTGAAGGGTCTGCGCTCTCTCTCTCTCTCTCTCTGCTCAGTGAGGGGTCTGTGCTCTCTCTCTCTCTCTGCTCAGTGAGGGGTCTGTGCTCTCTCTCTCTGCTCAGTGAGGGGTCTGCGCTCTCTCTCTCTGCTCAGTGAGGGGACTGCGCTCTCTCTCTCTCTCTGCTCAGTGAGGGGTCTGTGCTCTCTCTCTCTCTCTCTCTGCTCAGTGAGGGGTCTGTGCTCTCTCTCTCTCTCTCTGCTCAGTGAGGGGTCTGCGCTCTCTCTCTCTCTCTGCTCAGTGAAGGGTCTGCGCTCTCTCTCTCTCTCTGCTCAGTGAAGGGTCTGCGCTCTCTCTCTCTGCTCAGTGAGGGGTCTGCGCTCTCTCTCTCTCTCTCTCTGCTCAGTGAGGGGTCTGTGCTCTCTCTCTCTCTCTCTCTGCTCAGTGAGGGGTCTGTGCTCTCTCTCTCTCTGCTCAGTGAAGGGTCTGCGCTCTCTCTCTCTCTGCTCAGTGAGGGGTCTGTGCTCTCTCTCTCTCTGCTCAGTGAGGGGTCTGCGCTCTCTCTCTCTCTGCTCAGTGAGGGGTCTGCGCTCTCTCTCTCTGCTCAGTGAGGGGTCTGCGCTCTCTCTCTCTCTGCTCAGTGAGGGGTCTGCGCTCTCTCTCTCTCTCTCTCTGCTCAGTGAGGGGTCTGTGCTCCCTCTCTCTCTCTCTCTGCTCAGTGAGGGGTCTGTGCTCTCTCTCTCTCTCTGCTCAGTGAGGGGTCTGCGCTCTCTCTCTCTCTGCTCAGTGAGGGGTCTGCGCTCTCTCTCTGCTCAGTGAGGGGTCTGCGCTCTCTCTCTCTCTGCTCAGTGAGGGGTCTGTGCTCTCTCTCTCTCTCTGCTCAGTGAGGGGTCTGCGCTCTCTCTCTATCTCTCTCTCTGCTCAGTGAGGGGTCTGTGCTCTCTCTCTCTCTCTGCTCAGTGAGGGGTCTGCGCTCTCTCTCTCTCTCTCTCTCTGCTCAGTGAGGGGTCTGCGCTCTCTCTCTCGGCTCACTGAGGGGTCTGCGCTCTCTCTCTCTCTCTGCTCAGTGAGAGGTTTGCGCTCTCTCTCTCTCTCTGCTCAGTGAGGGGTCTGTGCTCTCTCTCTCTGCTCAGTGAGGGGTCTGTGCTCTCTCTCTCTCTCTCTGCTCAGTGAGGGGTCTGTGCTCTCTCTCTCTCTCTCTGCTCAGTGAGGGGTCTGTGCTCTCTCTCCCTGCTCAGTGAGGGGTCTGCGCTCTCTCTCTCGGCTCAGTGAGGGGTCTGTGCTCTCTCTCTCTCTGCTCAGTGAGGGGTCTGTGCTCTCTCTCTCTCTGCTCAGTGAGGGGTCTGTGCTCTCTCTCTCTGCTCAGTGAGGGGTCTGTGCTCTCTCTCTCTCTGCTCAGTGAGGGGTCTGTGCTCTCTCTCTCTCTCTGCTCAGTGAGGGGTCTGCGCTCTGTCTCTCTCCCTGCTCAGTGAGGGGTCTGCGCTCTCTCTCTCTCTCTCTCTCTGCTCAGTGAAGGGTCTGTGCTCTCTCTCTCTCTCCCTCTGCTCAGTGAGGGGTCTGTGCTCTCTCTCTCTCTCTCTGCTCAGTGAAGGGTCTGTGCTCTCTCTCTCTCTCTCTCTGCTCAGTGAGGGGTCTGTGCTCTCTCTCTCTCTCTCTCTCTGCTCAGTGAAGGGTCTGCGCTCTCTCTCTCTCTCTCTCTGCTCAGTGAAGGATCTGCGCTCTCTCTCTCTCTCTGCTCAGTGAGGGGTCTGCGCTCTCTCTCTCTGCTCAGTGAGGGGTCTGCGCTCTCTCTCTCTCTCTGCTCAGTGAGGGGTCTGCACTCTCTCTCTCTGCTCAGTGAGGGGTCTGCGCTCTCTCTCTCTCTCTGCTCAGTGAGGGGTCTGCGCTCTCTCTCTCTGCTCAGTGAGGGGTCTGTGCTCTCTCTCTCTCTGCTCAGTGAGGGGTCTGCGCTCTCTCTCTCTGCTCAGTGAGGGGTCTGCAGTCTCTCTCTCTCTGCTCAGTGAGGGGTCTGCGGTCTCTCTCTCTCTGCTCAGTGAGGGGTCTGCGGTCTCTCTCTCTCTGCTCAGTGAAGGGTCTGTGCTCTCTCTCTCTGCTCAGTGAGGGGTCTGTGCTCTCTCTCTCTGCTCAGTGAGGGGTCTGCGCTCTCTCTCTCTGCTCAGTGAGGGGTCTGTGCTCTCTCTCGCTCTGCTCAGTGAGGAGTCTGTGCTCTCTCTCTCTGCTCAGTGAGGGGTCTGCGGTCTCTCTCTCTCTGCTCAGTGAGGGGTCTGCGGTCTCTCTCTCTCTCTCTCTCTCTCTGCTCAGTGAGGGGTCTGCGCTCTCTCTCTCTGCTCAGTGAAGGGTCTGCGCTCTCTCTCTCTCTCTGCTCAGTGAGGGGTCTGCGCTCTCTCTCTCTCTGCTCAGTGAAGGGTCTGTGCTCTCTCTCTCTCTGCTCAGTGAAGGGTCTGCGCTCTCCCTCTCTCTCTGCTCAGTGAGGGGTCTGCACTCTCTCTCTCTCTGCTCAGTGAGGGGTCTGCGCTCTCTCTCTGCTCAGTGAGGGGTCTGCACTCTCTCTCTCTCTGCTCAGTGAGGGGTCTGCGCTCTCTCTCTGCTCAGTGAGGGGTCTGCGCTCTCTCTCTCTCTCTGCTCAGTAAGGGGTCTGTGCTCTCTCTCTCTGCTCAGTGAGGGGTCTGTGCTCTCTCTCTCTCTCTCTCTGCTCAGTGAGGGGTCTGCGCTCTCTCTCTCTCTGCTCAGTGAGGGGTCTGCGCTCTCTCTCTCTCTCTGCTCAGTGAGGGGTCTGCGCTCTCTCTCTCTCTCTCTGCTCAGTGAGGGGTCTGTGCTCTCTCTCTCTGCTCAGTGAGGGGTCTGTGCTCTCTCTCTCTCTCTCTCTGCTCAGTGAGGGGTCTGCGCTCTCTCTCTCTCTCTGCTCAGTGAGGGGTCTGTGCTCTCTCTCTCTGCTCAGTGAGAGGTTTGCGCTCTCTCTCTCTCTCTGCTCAGTGAGGGGTCTGTGCTCTCTCTCTCTCTCTGCTCAGTGAGGGGTCTGCGCTCTCTCTCTCTCTGCTCAGTGAGGGGTCTGTGCTCTCTCTCTCTCTCTGCTCAGTGAGGGGTCTGCGCTCTCTCTCTCTCTCTCTGCTCAGTGAGAGGTTTGCGCTCTCTCTCTCTCTCTGCTCAGTGAGGGGTCTGTGCTCTCTCTCTCTCTCTGCTCAGTGAGGGGTCTGCGCACTCTCTGCTCAGTGAGGGGTCTGCGCTCTCTCTCTCTCTCTCTCTGCTCAGTGAAGGGTCTGTGCTCTCTCTCTCTCTCTGCTCAGTGAGGGGTCTGCGCTCTCCTCTCTCTCTCTCTGCTCAGTGAGGGGTCTGCGCTCTCTCTCTATCTCTCTCTCTGCTCAGTGAGGGGTCTGCGCTCACTCTCTCTCTCTGCTCAGTGAGGGGTCTGTGCTCTCTCTCTCTCTGCTCAGTGAGGGGTCTGTGCTCTCTCCTCTCTCTCTCTCTGCTCAGTGAGGGGTCTGTGCTCTCTCTCTCTGCTCAGTGAGGGGTCTGTGCTCTCTCTCTCTGCTCAGTGAGGGGTCTGTGCTCTCTCTCTCTCTCTGCTCAGTGAGGGGTCTGCGCTCTCTCTCTCTCTCTCTCTGCTCAGTGAGGGGTCTGTGCTCTCTCTCTCTGCTCAGTGACCACGGGGTCTGTGCTCTCTCTCTCTCTCTGCTCAGTGAGGGGTCTGCGCTCTCTCTCTCTCTCTCTCTGCTCAGTGAGGGGTCTGTGCTCTCTCTCTCTCTCTCTCTGCTCAGTGAGGGGTCTGCGCTCTCTCTCTCTCTCTCTCTGCTCAGTGAGGGGTCTGCGCTCTCTCTCTCTCTTCTGCTCAGTGAGGGTCTGCGCTCTCTCTCTCTCTCTCTCTGCTCACTGAGGGGTCTGCGCTCTCTCTCTCTCACTGCTCAGTG